>NW_007579805.1:66416-92933 GCF_000690725.1 Stegastes partitus
TGTAAATAACAGTAAAAATATAAATTCTGCGTTTTTATAACGAATAATTTCTTATTTTATGACGTTTGACTGTAAATTTACACTATTTTCTTGACTGTATTTTAATCAAAAGCAAGATTATTTTACAAATATTTGCTGTAACATGCAAGAAAAATTATGTATATTGAGGATTTACTAAGTTTTTTAACTGTCATGTTACAAAATTTCAATGTTTTGTGCAAATCACAGAAAAAAAAAAGTATGAATCTACATGTTGACTGTAAATATCATCAATGTTCAAGCTTCATCAGTGAAGTCCTGTGTGTTACTGTAACTGAGGCTTCAGCTGGTCTGGTGGAAAATGTATTTTATCAAACAAACTCTTTAATATCACTTTAGTGTGTCGAAAGTGATATTAAAGAGTTTGTTTTCCCCTCAAGGAAATTCCTTCCCACAGTGGATGCATAGAAAACACAAACAAGTAGGACATACAGACGTTTATAGAGCTATACGAAATACAGCGTCTACAGAGACGCTTCATTTCAGGAGTCACGCAACAGAAACAAAGACGTGGATTTAAACTTCATCCACCGCAGGCTGAAGAATTGACTTATTTAAAGCTTGTATATGTTGATATTTTAAAGAAGCTGAGGGGGAGACGGTTCATGATGCTGCCAGCGTTTTTTGTTTTTTTAGATTCCACAAAGAGGCCAAAACAGGAAATAATCTGTTACCAAATGCATGAAAAACTTTTTTGAGACGGACTTCTTGCTCAAAGCTCTGACCCACTAAAGACGTATGAATCCTCAAAGGTTTCCTCCTCGACGGGGGGCTCCGACCACCGTTAACGTGGCAGTGACTCATCTGAATTCCTGCATAATCCAAATTTTACACGCTGGTATAAAACCTTCATTTATGGGCGAAAATCTGTGGTTGTGCTGCATTAAAACGCTGTAAAATTAACGAATCAGAGAGAAAACAAAACTACCTGCTGTTTCCGAGCTCAGCGACGCGTACAGGACTCCTCTTATACACAAAGGCTGAAGGACACAGAGAAACAATAGCCGCTTAAACGTTCTTTGTTTACACCGAGTTACAAAGAGCGCACTCAACATTATTAAAAATCTGAGTCGGTACAACCTGCTAGTACTGGATTCCTCAAAATGAGCAGCCAGTACATGGACTCTAACAGCAGCTAAATCAACTAAACTCAGTGCTCTGCCAAACCTGGAGCCTCCTGTCTCCTAGAAATGACATTTTTATAGAATTAAATTACATTTAATGCAGACTGAAAGGCAGGAAACACAAACCAAAATACATTTTCTATTAGCAAAATGACAAAACGTTGTAAACAAGTGTAGGAAATGACACCAAAGCAGCTCCACTCAGGCGCCTCCTCTTTCCTCATTTTGGGATTATCCTGGAATCTGGATGAGTCATTGCCACGGTAACGGTGGCTGGAGCCCCCCGCTGAGGAGGAAACCTTTGAGGTTTCATACGTCTTTAGTGGAGCTTTGAGCAAGAAGTCCTTTTCTAAAAACAAAGTGTTTCATGCATTTGGTATTTTCAGTTTTAGCCTCTTTGTGGAATCTAAAAAAAACAGATCCCTTGTTTCCTAATCCTCACTAGGGTCATGGGGGGCTGGAGTCTATACCAGCTGACTCAGGGTGAAGGCAGGTTCACCTGGACAGGTAACCAGTCTATCACAGGGCTACACTTAGAGACAGACAACCAAGCACACTCACATTCACACCTACGGACAATTTACAATCACCAATTAACCTCAACATGTTTTTGGACAGTGTGGGAGGAAGCCGGAGAACCCGGAGAGAACCCACGCTGCACGGGGAGAACATGGAGACTCCACGCAGGAAGATCCCAGGCATCCTAACCAGGACGCAAACCGGCAACCTTCTAGCTGTGAGGCGACAATGTTAACCACTGAGCCACCTTGCAGTTATCTAAAAGACAAAAAAATAAATAAAAGTTCCAAATCATGGCAACAAAAACACATCATTAGGTTCTCACAGAGCCCTTTAGGTCAACAGGAACATGCTGTAGTTGTGACTCGTGGTGCTAAAAATGTAAAATTGGAGGCTGTACATAAACTGAGCCTTCTTCACAGGGAACACTTGGACAGGGATGATCCGACGCAAACCGGGCGGTGACGATGCTAACCACCGCCCCACCTCGCAGCCCCCAGTTTACATGTTAATCCAGAGCAGCAGACAGAGAGCAGAGATGTGAGACTTTCTTAAAACCAGATCAAACTACTACAAGTATCAAACCTTTATTGTGGGTTTATGAGCGTTTTCATTAAACTTCAGCCCACTCTCAGAAACAACGAGTGCAAAACACCCCGTCGTGTTTCAGAAACACCGAATCTCTGCCTAACAGAAGCTTTAAAAGTCCTCCAGCAGGCCCACTGCATTTACACTTTAAACACGCTGCTGCAGCGTCTAACAGTGAGGAGCTGATTTTATCTGGGCGGGTGGGAGGTAAACTTACAACTTCTTTTTTTGTCCCCACTGGGTGTCTATCAGCCTGAACATCACAGAACACGGCGAACGCATGAGTGTCTGTGTGTGTCGGTGGCTTGCAGACGTCTGGCTGTCCTGATGTGAAAGACTGCAGGCCTCCTACAGTCTAGGAGGCAAGACAACCACAAGTGGAAAAGGTCTCACGCACACACACTCAGACACAGACAACGGTACACTTATTTTTTTTCTTTCTGTCCGGCTTATCAAGTAATATCTGTCTAGATATGAGTGTTGAAAACAAAATCTGACGATGCAGTAAGATTATTTAAACAAAAACCAAGGTCACTGCAGCATAGAGTTCAATCAAGAGAATCATTTAAACAGGGAAGCTGCTGCAAATGTTCACCTGCTAGAAGAAAATCTGACTTCAGGACACAATTACAAACAAGAACAAACTTTTGTTGCATGTTGTTTGCTGATAAAACACCTCGTTTCTATTTAATGCAGCATCTTCCAGGTACCGTGTAGCACATCCCCAGTAAAAATCCTCTAATTTTAATTACGTATATCACATATAATTACAGTAAGCAATGCGGCGATGAAAAACAATACTCCTAACTGTGGTTACAGTGCAGCCGCAAAGAGCTCAGACAAGCTGCTGAGCTGTCAGAACCCAAAATGCATTTATTGCATTTTTCTTTGTGGTAAACCCGAGTTTACTCGATCCGAGAATAATTACCTAAATAACACAAGCTGATTTATTATTTCTCTCCATTTCTTAATAAGTGTTTGCATACTTGACTTTTCCAAAGTGAATAAAAGTCTTAAAACCTCATCTGTCGGCTGTCGCCGTGGAACGAAGCCGCTCAGACTGGACCGATCTGTCTGAGTCCGGTCGTGCATCAGAGCTACGGTTCCAGTCGTGTTGGCTTCAGGTGATAGAAAACAACAGCTAAGCAAAAGCAGATGGACAAACGCTGCAATGATAATTCCTGTGTGCGGAAACCTGGTTCTTATTAACCTCTTTGGAGGGCTGCAAGCGATCAATACCTAGTAAACTGTTTGGAATTGATCCAGTGCTGAGAGAGAAGGCTGCAATGTAATAACACGGGGCATCTGTCAGAGGAAAAGAGCCTGTTGCAGCCACCCACAGGCTGAGATTGTTGGAAAAGCGTCGGACAAGTTTGTGGAAGGATTCTGACAAAGAGATGCGTTCAAGAAGACGACGGTGAGAGTTAGAGAGAGAACAGAAGGACCTATAAGGGTGATTTTTCTAATAGATGCTGCATTTGATTTGCAATAAGAACATTTTCTAAGCCAAGATTCATCCGTGTTATACGTCTTGTACACGTGGTGGATTTTTGCCACATGAGAGGAGGAACCTGTAAAATCACTGACAGCAGTTTAAACTCTGGATCGGACGAGCTGCACAACATGTATCTTCGACTGTAGCCTTTGCGAATTGTTATATCAAGTATTTATTCAGGAAGATGGAGCACTGACAGTACAGCCAACTGCTGCTCATCCATCCATCATCTATACACCGCTTAATCCTCACTAGGGTCATGGGGGGCTGGAGTTGATCCCAGCTGACTCAGGGTGAAGGCAGGTTCACCTGGACAGGTCACCAGTCTATCACAGGGCTACACTTAGGCCTCGTCACCACATAGCGGGGTATCTCACAAAACAAAGATATTCTTCTATGATTTGGCCTGTCATCCACACAGAAGCACTTAAAGATCTGCGAATACTCCGTTTATGCGTCTGCATGTGAACATCAATAACCGGGGTTTTAGGTTTCGAAACATCACTGCCTAAGAAATATGTTCTTACGTCACATATGCGACCTGTGTTTACATTTGGAAACAACATGGACGCCCTCAAAACTGTGTTGGTGTTGTTTTACAAGCCCAGACACAGCTCCATGTACAAGAACACAAGCAACGGATGGCATTAAGGACGGTTATGTTACGACGTCGAGGGACAGAAGCTTACTCTGATTGAATAGGATTTGGGAAACTACTGCCACCTAAAAGTTTGGCAGCTTATGAATGTGCTTAACGACACACTTATGCTGTGTGGATGAACTTTTTTTCTAAAAACGAGGTGGTGTGTAGGAAGGGGGGAGTGCTTCAATTTGATAAAAACCCTGCTACGTGTGGACAACCAAGCACACTCACATTCACACCTACAGACAATTTAGAATCACCAATTAACCTCAACATGTTTCTGGACTGTGGGAGGAAGCCGGAGAACCCGGAGAGAACCCACGCTGCACGGGGACAACATGGAGACTCCACGCAGGAAGATCCCGGATGTCCTCACCGGGACGCGAACTGGCGACGGTGCTAACCACTGAGCCACCTTGCAGCCCCCCAACTTTTATCTAAAAGAGAAAAATAAATAAAAGTTCCAAAATATGGCAACAACAGGAGATGATTAAGTTTCCACAGAGCCCTTCAGGTCGACAGGAACATGCTGTAGTTGTGACTCGTGGGGCTAAAAATGGAGGCTGTACACACTGAGCCGCCTTCACAGGGAACACTTAGACAGGGATGATTACTGCCAGTCGGACAGACAAAGAAATCCTGCAGCGAAGCACTTTTTACAAAAGAAAAATGCTGTTGCCTGAGTGGAAAGTTCTTCTGTTGACCTGGCATCAGTAGAAAGCATGGCTGTAAAAACAAGCACTGTGATGCAGACGAATGTCCTGTGAGACCACGCTGCAGCAGCAGCAGCAGCAGCAGTGTGGTTGCTGCTTTAACTTCTCTCCCACCGATTTCAAACATTTTCACTCAGATTAATGTTTTACACCCAAAACAACTTAGAAACGGAGCCCGTGTTGAAAAATAACAGCGTGATCCTTAAATAACCTGCAACAAAGCCAACCCCAGAGCCAGAAACGTACCAAATTATATGATGGTTTCAACAGCTTAGAGCAGCAGCAGCACCTGAGCAGCATTAGAGTGAACGCTGGTACAATTACAGGTCATCAAACAATACGGGATGGAAAGTGTAAGAAGACGCAGATGTGCCGTTTGTGATTAGATGAACTAAATTCAAAGCAGCGCTGATGAACTTATTATTTTTGCATCATCGTGGGAAAGCGCGTCGCATCAGTTGCAAAACGTCGCGTTTCTGTAACAGAGTGTATTTTCCCATGTGATAACCCCGGGTACACCCCAGTGATGTGGCAACTTCAGGCTTAAAAAAAAAAGGTTACGAAATTTTGGCAAGTCATCCGAAACAGCCTCTCAGATGTCATGTTCTTTTTTTTTGGTGGCATTTTTTTTTTTTTGCCTTTATGCGACAGTGCAGTGACAGAGAGAGAGAGAGAGACAGGAAAGTGGGGAGGAGAATGAGAGAAAAGGGTCATGAACGGGATTCGAACCCATGACCTTAGCCCCTGTACATGGGACGCCAGATCAACCAGGTGAGCTACAGCGGCGCCCCAGATGTCAGGTTTTAACTGTGAACGCTGGTCGTTTCTGATGACTCCCAGCTAAACTCAGATCCTGCTTCTATGAGCTGTTGGAGGAAAATAAAAAAAAACACTCAGAAGCTAAGATGTGAATTCACACCTCCGAGGTTTGGCAGACGTTTTGTGACGTAGAAAAGTTGACACAGAGCCAAACTCTCGGGTCGCCGTTCGTTTCTCTTGGCAGCAGTGAACCCGCCTCGCCCGCCGTGACGCTCAACAAAGAGTCATCCTTTCACGCAGCCTTTTACTGGAGGAAACGCAACTGTCCGACCGCCACCTGCAGATAATTAGGGCGACCTTTTAACAAACAGAAACGAGTGTGAACGCGTGCCAAATCGGCCTAAAGCATTCGACGCGCATGTGTGAACAGGCTCGGTGTGGTGAGTCGTGCGTATATGTGAAAGCGGATGACGTTAAAGGGAGATGAAAATTTTGGATCAGACAGATGCTCAGTGTGAAGCCGCCGCTACCCTCAATAAAAAGCTCTTTAGTGAGGATTTCAGATGAGGGAGCTAATTCAGAAAGACGTCAGCGTGATCAGGATACACCAGACGACTGATTCTGACTTTTGGCTTGACAGACTTTTCTTAATTTGAAATAAAAACAGAAAGGCCCAACGGAGCGGCGCCTTTGGGATGGATTTTCCAACATGAGCAGTAAGTTCCAATTATCTGAGCAGACACTCGTGAACAAGCGAGCTCACAGAGATCAAACACCGCCTCACTCACTCACTGGTGACTCGCTGGTGAGAGAAAATAAACAATAAAAAAACATCTAACAGCTCTGGAGCCTGTTGATACCACGTTGGTCACCGATTCATCTTCACTCAGTTGCTTTTTTGCTTCAGCCAGCTGGCAGCGACTTAAAGTGGTGCGACGATATATCAAGGCGGCAGGTCCGACTGGAATTTCTTTTCTGCTTCGGCACACAGATCTGCTTTGTAGGATTTATGTCCCGGGAGGCCAGTTAAATGTAATCTTACTCTACATTTGCATAAAGCAGCAATAACGGACTGAAACTCAACCTAAAAAGCAGCAACAATCCACACTGGCCTCCTTTATATCCGCAAACATGGACGTCACGTGTTGCACCTCGACTTTCTGATTAAATCTAGTTAATGGAGCTGCCAATTAATTACACGCACCGAGATGAAAACTAATGCAGTCTAATGGAGCAGCTGTGCTTCCTGGAGGTTCTAATATCCAGCTCAGAGAAAATTATTGAGGCTGCAGCTTGTGGTTCTGTTGAGTTGGGACACGTGTCTCTATTGTTTTGTCCACCCCTCTTACATCAATGAGGGCAGGCTAAATAACAAACATCCCTCTGTGTTCATGGAGGCAGGATTTACGACCGCGCTGTCGTTGTTGATTTCATCAGATTAAAATCGTCGATTTTACCCCGAAAGTCCCATTTCTGGGGATCGAAGTTGCATATTTACGAAAATGATCCTTTCCTGCCTTTAAAATGGCTCTGATGGAACTCTATGAAGATCTACGAAGTCCCTGCATCTCCTTTTTAACACTTGCATCCCCATTTGTTGCACACCAGCTCAGCTACAAGCGCTCAAACTGTAACGGCAAGTTGGGATACTGGAGTAAGTCAACCACACATGATCAAACGAGCTCCACCAAGGCTGGTTCCTTGGAAGTCCAAATCGAGACCGAGACTGAAGGTGGATAAACTCAGCCTGCTTATTTCCCTCGTGGTGCATCTTCCAGTAAATAAAACCGACCTCATGTGTGCACGTTAACAAGGTGAGAGGCTCGATTCAGTCTGGATGTAGTTCGCTGGCCGCTCAGTTTAAATGTGTGTTTATGCTGAGAGACCTGCTGGAGACGCCGTGGAGATGTCATCAGTTGAAGCTCGTTTATTTTCCGGGCATCGTGAAAACAGAACAACAGCACAAACAGTCGCTTTAACCTGCAGATCAATGCTCCCGTGGGGTCGCCGGTTTTACAGATTTATCTATTGGACCCAAAACGACCAGGAAACAGAGCCAGCGTTTAAGAAATAATACAATTACCTTTAATAACATGCAGTAAAATAAAGCTCAGAGCCAGAAGTGCACCAACAAAACACCCGCGTGAAGTCAGAGTTCATGTTTCTGCTACGATCAACAAAAAGTGATGCAAAGTTTAACGAGACAGAAACTCAGCGAGGTGTTTTATGTACCTGAGAAATCTGAATCTGCAGTTTCAATGCTCTCGATGCATCTTCAGGCATCTAAAAAAAAGAAGATTTAAGCATTCTGGCTAACTTGATTTCAGCTGGATGTAGTTAATCGGTGGATCGGTTCAGTGTCACAACAGCCAGCTCAGGTTTGTTTGCTCTCAGCGGTCTGGACGGATCAGAGGCCCAAACGCTGCCACGCCGACGCAAACGCTCAGACACCAGAAGATCGAAGCTGAACAACGTCTCTGAGAGAAATACAAAAAAAAAAAAAAAAGCAGGACAGAAGAACAAACCCTCCCGGCTGCAGCAGTGAGAAATTAACTGCAATAAAATATCAGAGAATTTACAACTTAGTGGATTGCAGCTGTTGACTCACAACATCACCCACGCCATTTCCTGCCTCACCTGCTGCACCATGTAGGTTTATTTATGCAAAATCCAGACTGACGCCAACTTAAGGCAACATTCGTGGAGCGTATTTAAGCATTTTGATGAAGAAAAAAGTGAGATAATGAAGCCGGAATCTGCGTTATATCACTGCAACGCTGCTTCTCAGCTACTAGATCGATAGATAGACTTTATTGTCTGTCCCAGATAGTGACAGAAATTCTCCTCCAACAATAAAAAGTACAACTCATATAAAAACACACAAAGCACAGACGTCTGAAAGAATTGTTAGAAAGAAACAGCAGCCGACAAAATGTACAGACGTGTGCTATATTTGGCATTTGTGCGCTTAAATTTCTTGGCAATTATCAACCATTCAATATAGCTGCAATAATCTAACATCAACGAATAAACCCAGCTGTTGTTGTGTTATTAATAAGAAACAAATAATGCATTTAAATTGACTTTGACACGATTTGAATGCCAGAAAACAAACAACCCTGATTTCAGTTAGAATCCTAGTCTGAGATGCTTTTTCAGGCCGTATCGTCGAGTCAGAGAGCGGCGTTGCACCTGACGAGATTTGGGTCAGAACTGGCAGAAAATCATGGGAAAGTCCAGTTCGGGCAGATGAGTCAGAGTTCTGCTTTAATAATGACACAGCTCGAGATCAGATAAGAGGCAGGCGGTAAAAGCAGGACGCCTGCTCGGCACATGATCTCTCTCTCTCTCTCTCTCTGTGCCTCAAATTAGCGGATCGCTTCCTTTGCACGGCGCTGACAGGAACCAGGCCGGCCCGCCAGAAAGGAAATCCATCGCAAAACCCAACAGTTTCTGATAAGTCGACAGGTGAAGTGTGGCGGGGACACTTCTTCACCCGTTCCAGGAATGCGAATGTGTCGCAAAACATTTTCAAGGTGGCTTTTTTTTTTTTTTTTAGTTTTTTTTTCTTTTGTTACCAACTTCTGAAAAACAAAACTGAGAAAAGGTTTGTGGGTTTCAGACAAAGCTTTACTATATTCAGGGAGATGCGTTTGACAGGAGGCAACGTTGACATTTAACTTTTTCACTGTGCACCATCTGTGGCAGCAAAGCCCACACACTCCTCTCATCTGAAATGTGACTTATCTCGTTGATTCTCACTCCCTTTGTCTGAGGATTCTTTTTTTTTTTTTGGAGGTTTCACATCAACTATATTTAACAATATGTCAATTAGCCAGTTGAGAGAACACAGAACTGTAACTAAAACACATTTTGAACCAGGATTTTATGGTTTAATCTGCAGCTCTGGGTCCAGATGTTGGTTTTCGCAGCATTTTGTGATAAAATATTGTGTAAGGTTTTGGATTTCGGTTGGATTTTGGACATTTTTGGCCACTTTTTAGAACAAACTGTTGATTTCAATTAAAAAAAACCTCCACAGGATGAAACAAAGACGGTTTATCTGTTAGTATTTTGCCTGGATTGTGATGTGCTCAACTCAAAAGCTAATACACATCAGCTAGCAGACAGAAATATGCAGCAAAAGCTCAAAAAGTCCAAAATACATCGACCTCATTATCAGCCACAACAAACGTGTTCATCTCGTGTGTTCAGTCGAGGTGGCATCGGTTGCTTCGCGACGCGCCCTCTGTCGAGCTCCTTTTACAGCCTCTCCGTCCGTTTTTCTCTCTGAGGTGGAGTCGCTCGCTCCTGCAGAAATCTGCATATTTTTAGACGCGTACAGTATCAGGGTGATGTACCTGCTATTTACAGCTGCCTGCAAGATTCAAATTAGTTTTTCTCTTAACGTTCAAAAGGTCACGGCTTTCTGCTGTAAATGCCATGCTAACAGCAGCGCGTGGAACATCAGGAAACGCACCAAGCTGCACAGAGGAAAGTGACATTTCTGACTGAAGAAGAGTTCAACCAGGTGGTTAATAGTTTTTACTGCATGACTGGCAAAAAAACAAACAAAACTGCTTTTACTTCCATATGTGGTTGCAAACTGCTGAAATCCTGCTTCATGCATCTGCTGAAAAACTTCCTGAAGTCAGTTGTTGGTTTGCAGATTTATTCCAACAACTAAGCCCTTAATCACACTGTTGTTGCACCTTTTCTACACAATTAGCACCAAATTCTTCCGTTAGTAACTACAGACCCATAAAACGAGCTGTTTCAAAGGTTCCTGCCATGAGCGCAAATCTGAGGGAGCAGAACTGAATTCTTTGTTTATTCATTAAATCTAATGTTTCACGTGATGACATAAACACACCGAGTCTCAAACCGCTAAACTCATCCAGGCAGACACAGAGAACACGGCATCGGGCCGACCACACATGACGAACACGTGCACGAAACGCAGCGTTATCCAGAAACCGGCCGCCGTCATTAACCCGTCTGCAGCTTCACCAACCAGCTGCTGTGGAGCGTTTTGGGTCCAACAGCTGGATGACGGTTGCTTCTTTGGCATCAGGAGCATCCAGTGAATCCACAGAGACACCAGCAGAAGAGGTCAGTGTGATGGTAATGTTAGCCAATGGAAGCGAGGGTCCGCCCACACATCTGCAAACATCTGGACTACACTGAAGCAGAACACGCCAGATTTTTTTTTTAAAGTCTAGAAGGGTCAGAACTTTGCTTTCTGCCAACACAGGAACTGATACCAGAGCAAGAGGTGGGCTGATGGATTTTTAGGGTCCTCAATTGTATTCATACCCGTCCATTAAAGAAAAGGCAAAACTCACAACAGTCACTCAAATAACTAGAAACAGAAAAAAGTAATGATAAATAAAAATTTGCTAAATTATAATTTAGTGAAAATAAGACATTGCTTTTGAATTGTGGTTGAAAAGAGTAATTTTTAAAAAAAAACTGTCCTGGACAGATTAGAGCACATGTTTCTGTTGAACCACAATTCAAAAACAACGTCATGATGTTCATTAAATTTGCATTTATTATTACTTTTGTCAATTTCACCTTATTCCAGTGACAGTTGTTTTTTCCTTCTTTAATGGTAGGGTAGGAATACATCTGAGGACGACTGTATTTGCAGTAAAAATTAAAATCTTAATGTTAAAATTCCGAATCTGCTTCCAACAGAATCCTGCACAGTGTCTAACCAGCAACAATAGTTTTACTAACAACGTCCACTGAATGACAGTTTTAAATAACGTATAGAAAATAAGAAACAGTGTGAGAAAAAGGTATTTGATCTCCTACAGTTGTCGTGTTTTTGGCCACAGACTAAAAATAAATAAATAAATAAATCGAGCAGTCTATAACTTTACTAGTAGGTCTATTTTAACTATAGGAGACAAAAAACATCCAGAAAAACAGATTTTCTAACATTTACAGTCAAGAAGGACAACATCAGCATCCTATTCTTTAGAGCAGTGGTTCTCAAACTGGGGGTCAGGACCCCCATGGGGGTCCCAAGATAATTTCAGGGGGTCGCCACATCATTGCAAAAAATAAATAAATAAAATAAAGTCTACATTTATCAAATAAATGTGTATCAGGGCTGTCAAAATTAAAAGTGTACACTTCTTCCCCCTCCTTTATCAAACTTCTTCATGTTATGGTTTGATTATGTGATATTATTATTATTCTTTTTTGCTCTTTTTTAAAATTATTTTCTTTTTTTGTTCCAAATAAATTCATTCATTCCTTCAAAAGAAAATGAACATGTTCATGTAAAGAGATCAATCTGTGGAATTAACACATTAATTTTTTAATGCATTAATGTATGAACAATAGAGTTAATACTCGTGATATATTAAAAATTCAAAGTGAAGGGTCACAAACACAAACTTATATTATCTTGGTGGTCGTGGCTCAAAAAGTTTGAGAACCGCTGCTTTAGAGAATGAAACCTAAACCTCATTATTCCATTTTAAGACCTCTGAAAGTTGTATTTTTAAGAACAATGAACTCCTTAGTTGTGCATAAATGACTCTTTAAGAAGCTTCAGGGGAAATTAGAGTCTATAGTTTTAAGTAGGAGGCAAAAAAAAACAAAACCAAGCCCTCACAGCAGATTAATGACATCAGTCAAGGTGACCCGTCGTGTTTCTGCCAAAGACCTTTCAGCTGTTGGCAAGACGCCGCTGATGGATGGAAGTGCTGAACGACACGTAGGTGTGCGACTGTTTACCTGCGTGACACAGGATGAGGGCGGCGGCGGTGGAGGTTTGTGTGGGACACGATGACTTCACGATAGCCATCTCTCATTTCCCTAACTGGCCCTGCTTCACAGCGGGATCCCGGCTTGTGTTTCCTCATCCAGCTCCGCCGCACAAAAACATCACATTTCAGTCCACTAGGGTTTAAAAAAAACCACCTTCCTGCGTGATCGCATGGTGTTAAATTAAACTCACAGGTGTCCTCTGGAGATAAGGAGTGACCCAGATATGGATGTAAATACTGTGTGTTTTTAATGCTGTTATTGATTCAACATCAGCTCTCATGGAGGCTTTATGTAACCTGCCGGATCCCCGTCTGTCAGCATCCACCAGGCTTCACTCACTTCACCTAAAAGCTTACTTCAGATTCTTCGTGAACATGCTCCCTGAAGCACACACATGGATGCTCACATATATTTTTATATATATTTTATTGGTTCCACACACATTTCCTCATAATGCAGCTGAACAGACAGAGCTACGTCCTCGGTTGTGCAACGCGCCTTTTCCCGACTCAGCTGTTACGAGCACATGAGGAAATTAAAATCATTACGGTAGTGGGTTATGATCTGCCTGTTTCCTTATTTCCTGACGTTTGCTGCATCAGCGGCTGCAGAGAGAATTAATGACTCGGTGTCTGTGCACATCGTCAGTGTTGATTCATTAATCAGCTGCTGGTTTGGTCAGAAAACAGTGAACGGTGTCGAGACGTTCAGTTTACTGTCACAGAGGAGGAAAGAAATCAGAACATATTCACATTTAAGAAGCTGGAATCTGAAGGTTTTCTTTAACAAAGTGATGATTAGTTGATATGTGACATGAATCCTTGCAGCTCTTGTCACTGGCATAAACACACGATGAGGAGTTTAGTGAAAGGTGTCGTCTTACTTATTGTAATATTAAACGCTCAAGCTGAAGGAAAGGCAAATGTAGACGCTATCATAGAAAACTACACATTAACTGTCATTTATTCTCCTAAATAGGAACCCTCTTTCAGCCACGTTTAAATCAGATGTTAAATTCTGATTTGCACGTCTGTCATCTTCCACTGTACGTTTTGGTGAAATCAGGATTTTAATTTCCTTTTCAACACCACAAAAACTTTCAATAAAGCAGCAAAGCAAACATTTCTAATCAACCAAAGTCTGAATGTCATCAAAACTTCTCCCGTCTTTGCTCACACAGACCAGTTTAAACAGTTTTAAGGTGTCGACGCTCAGAGTTACTTTCAGCTTCGATTTTTAAAAACAGACAATGAGTTCAACACTGGACGCTTTCAATCCAACCTGATCAGACAGTAAATGAAACATATCAAAAAGCTCATGGACGACACCAGATGAAGAATTATGGAGGAGAAACAACAGAACTTCCCATCTGAGAACACAAATAAACCCACTAAAGCTGCCTTCTTATTATCCTCAGCGTCTGAAACTGAACGTCGACTCCTTCAGATGTTTTATCTTTAATGCAGAGCAGCTCAGAACCACAACAGTTTGCTTTGATGCCCACAGCGACGCTTTTCACACCAGCTAGACGAACGGTGAATGAAAGCATCGTCCTCCTCGCGCAGCTTCATTTCAAGCTATGAAAGTTAACGTTTCCTGAATTAATAAAGGGAACAGAGCAGGTTCATGTGAACACTGCAAATAATCTGGGACCTGCCAAGATTTAAAATCTTATTTTTTAGACACGATGGATAATTTGGCTTGTTTTTAAAGTTATTTACTCATTTTTAGTCCTTGATTTTTACAGTGCAATCTTAAATTGAGCATTAAAAATCTGATTTCAAGATTTCTTATCAAGTAAAATGCACCTGCTGCATGGACGGATAGTTTCACTGGTTTGAAGTCATTTTCTTCTCAGATATTTGAGCTGCCCTTTTATTGCAGTGAAGAAGAACTACACGAGAAGCCTCAGAATAATAAGTGAAATACAAAAAACCCCACACAGGCTGATATTTGTCATCTAAAGCTGGGCGTTTGTCTTTGTGCTCATCAGCCGGAGGAGGAGGAAGCGTTTCACCTTAAACGTGAGGTTAATATGAGTCTGTACAGGCAGGTTTTTGTCACAACAAAATTGTAAAAGCCAAAGCTGTGGTCAAAAATGCAGCTCAGTCAAGCGCATAGTGGAAAGTTAAAACCTCAGATGCAGCGAGACGGACTGAAGGAGGAAACGCCTTTCATCCAGCAGCAGGGCTGCTCTTCTGAGAGGATGTAGATTTTTTAAATAGAAAAATTACCAAACTGAGCAAATAATCTAAATATTATGACAATAAGAAATCCAAATAGCAAAGTTTCTGATTAAGTGTCAGCAACATAAGGACCTGAAAATGATTTTGACAAACAGAAATGAGTGTTTGGTTTTCATTTCTAGTGGAAAAGAAATGCAAAAAGAGCCAAAATGGTCTTTAAATGTGTCAGGAGAGAATCTTTAAGACATAAAACACACATCTAACAGTAAAAATCCATCCCATCCACCAGAGAACAAACCCTTTCCACCATCATTAACTAACAATTTATCAACCTGCTTTAGATGCTTGAGAAAAACACATCAAGGCTTCACTTTGCACTCATGTGTAGATTTTTACTCCTCTGTTTGGGCTGAAGTCTGAAATCTGATCTGTGTCCGTTAAACCTGGACGTACTGAAACACCGACGGTTACGGTAATTTCACAAAAGCAGCAGCACAAAGGAAGGAATCACACAAAGATGTTCGCCAGGGGAAAAGCTGTGAATTCCTGTTTTCCATTGTTAAGTTTTGCTGCTTTGGCTTTGCAGTTCCCCTCCTCTCCTCCTCCTCCTCGACTTTCCACTACTCACTTAATTTATTTGCATTGTCTGTCTGGTTGGGCTGAAATAAAAGCAGCCTCGGTCCTCCTCCTCCTCCTACGTCTCCATTCAACCTTTAGCATTTCTAATATCCAGTTTGCGATGAGTTAAAGCGAGAGACAGCAGTGGGGTGAATATTATCTTCCTCACAACCGCAGGTGACTCAGAAACACACAAACACACTCACACGAGAATAAAGATGTGAAACTTTATGTATTCTAAGTTCAAAGAAAATGAAAATTCAGACACTGAAGTTGATTTCGCAGCCGGGTGTTTGTTTAAAAGCTTGCTCAAGGCTGTTTTTTTTTTTTTCTTTTCTTTTGGTTTTCCTGACATATTTTTCTGCCTCTGTACAGAATCATGACTCAGACACTGAATAAGCACACAGGTTTCAGAGAGTGGGTGTTGTTATCTAAATAAAAACGGCAGAAAAAGAAGAATTGAGCCTTTGAACGCTGCCTTAAAGCTGCAGAAAAAGAAGCCACTGGGTTTTGTGTAGAATTAAATAATTAAAACTAAATTATTTTCCTTAGAATCACAATTTTTCACTCACGTTTTAATAATTATGCAAACACACACACACTCATTACACACCCACACAACATTTAAAGGGATTTATATTTGTAGATATTGCAGCAGACACTTTATCAGAGCTTTACCTCCATTTAAACATTTTTTTTTCTGAGTTTATTGCTAAAAACAGGCTCCTGGTTGATTCCTGCTGCTGTGAAATTGACCAACTTTCCTTCTGCGTTTGTGTCAAAGTGTGAGAAGGAAAAAAAAACAACAAAACCCAAAATGTCAAATGTCTGCTTTCTCATCACACAGGAAGCTTATCAGGCTGTGACATTTTCATTATCGGTTCTTGTTGTTTTTGTTGTTTACAGGCTGATAAACAAAATCGACATGGAGGGGTTTTTTTTGTTGTTTTTTTGGAAGGAAGTCGTGGCATCGCAGCAGCTTCTTATTTGACATTTTATTCAAATGTCGACCTTTTATTAATCCCCCAAAGACCTAAACCGTTTTTGATCATGAGAAATATCCTAATTTAATTGGAAATGATTTGATGTAATATTAAATCAGCCGCAAATCTGCGTTAAATACAGAAATCAACCGTTTCAATCTTTTTATTCCTTCTTCTGTAAAAAGTTATCGCGAGAAAATACATTAAATAATAAAGAAGCAAGACTGCAAAGGGATGAACGGATTATAAAAAATAGATTAAAAGCGCCAGGAGCATGAATTAAAAGGCAAAAACGCACCACTGCTCCAGAATTACGCATCGAAGAAACCGGACACAAGACGCGAAATGGTCAATTATTTTTTAAAACGAGACTCACATTTACGACTTTTATTTCATTTAACTCTGTTTTTTATTTTCGTTTTTCCCCTCTTGGTGCGTAAAAGCAGCAGAAACTCGGCTCACGTGTTTCACAGGCCACCGAGGCTCTGCAGAAAATCCAACATGTCCAAATGTGACGCAGAAACAAAAAAAAAAAAAAATACAGACATTATTCTATAAATCACATGTAGTCTAATTATTAATCACAATGAACAATAATACGTTTTTATTTCTGGTTAAATGCTGAGTCAATTCTTGCAGCTGCAGCAGATTTTAAACAGAATTTCCAGCAGCAGCAGAAAAGAAAATCGACACAAATGCGTCGATGTGCTGATAAATATGAAGAAATGTTGGATTTTCTGAACCACATTTTTAAAAATAAAAAAAATAAATCTTGCAAAACGACAACGTGCTTCGATGGTTTTACATTTAAACGATGTTTATTCCTTCAGATCTAATCCCGGCGCACAAATGATTCACCCACACACAACCACAATGTGTCACAGAGCGTAAAAGACGCACAGAACAGGCCTCATATGCAAAAACACGTTTAATAATCCGGTCCTTGGTGGTGAAACGCGTGTGTGACGGTGTTGTGTGGTTAAGGGGACTTTTGAATCTTGAAAGGAAAAAAAAAAGTGGGAAAAAACAGAAAACAAACACTGGAACCCCTGCGCAGTTTTTTCGTTTTGGTTAAAAATGAGATTTGACGAGCGGCGGTTTTGAAATCCTGGAAAGAAAAAGCGACGAAATATCAACGTGTTCTAATGAACAACACGGGCCACATGAGGACGCAGAATACTCTGACAGCAGAATCACTGTTTTACAACCTCTAATTACACAGATTATGCGGATTCTATTTAATAAAAATATCAAAGAGAAATGTGGAAAAAGCGTCCAGTTGGATAGAAAAAGCCAAACGGTGCGTAATAGGGTTTGAACAACATAAATCGATAATTAAAGAGAAAAAGCATTTAATAGAGAGCTTTAAAAAATCGATTTAAACTCAGTATTTCACGCCACAGCCACACTGCAGGAATCTAACGTATATTATTGGTGTTTTTTCAGTGATTATTTGCATAAAAGTGCTCCTTTTGTTCCACAGTCGGTGCGTAAATGGAGAGAAAACAAAACCTCCTGCGACACAGAAGTGGTGCCAAACGTGTAAAATAGTGCAAGCGTTGAGTTTAAGTTATTACAAGATCGAAATTTAACCAAAAAGGCGTCGAAAAACACGCGTGAAGTCAACTGGAAAGGGTTTCAGAGTGAAGGAGGGAAGCAGAAAAACACTGTTGGATAATCAGCTTGTTATTCGTGTGGAGGAGTCGCCCTCTAGTGGTCACAACGTTAAACTACACCTCTGCCTGCCTGTCTGTCTCTTATCTCCTCCTCCTTGTTTCTTTCCACCTCTCTTTTATTACCTGTAACACACACGGTGACATTTACAGAGAACATCGTGACCTCCTGTTACGGTTAGTCACCTGGCCTGCTTTCAGTTTCCTGAACATCCACACACTCATCGATGCTGTGATGAAGCACAAACAGACAGTGTTCCTGGAAAGCACAGCCAAGCGGTGGAAACCCGGGAAAAGCTTTCTACACTAAGAGGCAACATGAACACTCAGGTTTTCTCTGATTATCCTGCTCACAAAATGCAGAGAGATCATGAGCGATGTGAGAGTTAGAACCTCATCCTGCACCTGTTGGAGTTTGAACCAACAAATGGGTGAAAGATTAAAGGACAAAGCCAAACATTTGCCCCTTTGTGAGGGGATCTGGTGGCTGTTTTGTGCTGTTGAGGGCATTTTGCTGCCATCCACTTGTCTTCTTAGAGGGAAGTTTTTACCGCAAATTAATCCAAAGTTGCTCTGAAACACTTCTCTGCTGATGGTCTCTTCCAGGACGTCCCTATCCTAAAACAACGTCCAACATCTGCTGGGGCCTTTCACACCGACACCGTCATCATCAAACCTTCAAATGATGGAATATGTTTCGTAAAACTGGTGTTCAGCATCTCCAGCAGAGCTCCAGACTGTTGGGGAGTTCATGCAAAGTGCACTGAAGACACTCTGCACTGTTTTTTCCTTTAATTTGTCACCCACCTCTATTATTATCAATGACATTTTACTGCTAGGAAACTGCACGCTTGAGGTTTCACACAGTTTTTAAATGAGCTGCCTCTAATGTAGCTGCACTTACATCCTTAATAAAAAGTCTTGTGATGCTTTGAAAACCTGCAATTTAAGTTTTAAAACGTCATGATTAAATTTAAAGGATGGAAAGGATCTTCAGGAAGATATTTCATTTACTTTGTGTAAGTTTGGGGGCTTTTATGTGAAACTATCTCCCCTCTGTGGACGTTTCTGTCCCGGCAGCTGCCTTTGCTTTGTGATTACATGTGTCTTTGCATAATCTTGTAAAAATTAAACGCAGAAAAAAGCTGTAAGTGTATCCGGATAACTCTGACCTCCAGTCTGAGATCACACCAGCAGCCTTTTCTGTTCTCCGTCCAACTGGGAATATTGGGATTATTATTTGTTGCGTGACGGTGAAATACAACACATCTGCTTCTAACTTGTGCTCCTGAGCTGAAAACATATTGGGAACATGTTGCCTTTAAAGTGAACAATAAATAAATATAACATAAGGATGGATGTTTTTAAGGAAAGCACATGAACAGCCACGTCCTCCATTACTTTACATTTATCCCAGTTAGATCGAAGTACAGTTTAAATGCCGCTCTATTAACAACACACAGCATAAATCTAGTTAAAAACACACATGTTCTGCTAAAAGAAGAAGAAACCTTCTAATCAACACGCTGATGTCTTGAAGCCATAGTGTTATCTGTGTTAATGATTCCAGGAACAGAGGCCGTCTTTGCCCTCATGTCCTGCCGATTCCTCTCCGTCTCCTTGGCATCGCCTCTTTGTTTGTTTCGCAGATTAAGATCGAGAAGAAGGATGGAAAGAGCTGATAGGTTTCATCTTACGCTTCACCCAGGTAACCCGACCCGAAGCTGAAACTGTGGTTAGAGCGAGGAGGCAGCAAAGTTTGTATTATTTCTGCTGTTTGGTACCAAGAAACATGAAAGAGATGCACGCGAGAGATTTACAAGAAATATCGAAATGAAACTTATTTTGCTCCTCGGAGGGCGTGGCGTGATTTATGGCCTGATTGTGTAAAGTTCAGATGCTGTGATTAGTGGCTGTTGTATTAATTTATGACACATTACAGGTTAATCTGTTTATTATCTGTCTTTTATTGCTGCTTACTGCTGCAGCTTTATGATCTTATGCAACATATTTATGTCCTACTGCACTTTATAACAACTACTTATATTCCTGCTGCCAGTTATTTTTAATATCAGTTAATCTGCTGAGCAATTTGTCTGGAATTTTTTTTTTTTTGTAAGTTTTTATAAGTTCCAGCCAGACAAGGAGAAATGTTCTAATTCCTTATTTAATTTTACCAGCAGTCAGAAACTTAAATATATTCAGCTCACCATCATATTTGACACAGAAAAGCATCAAATTGTCACATTTAAGAAGCTGAAAACAGAGAATGTTTGAAGGTTTGGCTTTAAAATTGGCCAAAAAAAAAAGACTCTCATTGCACTGTGCTACTATTATTTCATCCACTAAGTATTTTTCTTTTCTTTTAAGCAAAAAGGTCACAATTCTCTGATTTAAGCCTCTCAAATTTTAGTATTTCAAAGTTTTTTTTTTTTCCTCCTTTCTGACAGTAAACTGAATATTTTGGGAGGCTGTGAACAAAACAACACATTTGTGAATGATATCTTGGGCTCACTAATCAACATTTTTCACGGTTTTCTAACATTTTGTGACACAAACAAGTAGTTAATTATTTAATTAATAGAGAAAATAATCCACAGATTAATCAGTAATGAAGATAATCATTACTTGCAGTCCTATGTGCAACTAACTGCTGACTCCAGGCAGCTGTACTGTTAAATATTCTGTATTTAGTTGTTTTAATAGATGTTTAAGGTCCATTTTTAATAGTCCAGTTTGTTCTTCTGTTTGTGCTTATCTTATTTTATATTTAAATCTCTTCTATTTTATTTTTTGTTCTTTATTCTATGTTGCACTGAAGGAGCTGCTCTTCATCTCATTGTACATGTGTATAGTGACAATAAAGGCATTCTATTCTATTCTATTCTATTCTATTCTAATCTATGAGAGAAATGAATGAAAAGGTGAAACAACATGTTTTTTTAGCTTTAAACTGAGAACAAGCCACAAACATGGCTGCTCACTGTGAACATAGCAGATGGAGACCACTAGAGGCTGACCGACCTCAGTCCTGCTGCTGTGTTCAGCTGCATGTGTTCATGGTAGAGGATTAAAACGCTCCAGAGAACACATTTAATCTGAAAAAACACCATTTACCTCATTTTAACCTCATCATCTCCACATTTCAGAGAAATGACATCACTGGGAGGAGCACAGTCGTCATTTTTCTGAAGGATTTATAAAAAAAACAAAAAGTTCTTTGCCGGAGAATGAGACGACTAACCGTAGAATATGAGCTTCTGAAAGCTCCTGTGTCATTTGTGACCCGTCTTACAACTTCTGAGTAAAGAGCAGAGCGATGTTTGTGGCGTTCTTAGTCATTTACTGTATCTCGACGCGTAATTGGCGATGAGTAAAGGTGCAACAGAGGAGCACACACGCCCACGTACGCCCACAAGCTGGTGACCTACTACTGTTTTCACCTTGACAGGATATTCACGCTTTGACATTTATTGATCTCGAACCTGACATCTGACTCACGAGAAGACGCGCACACACGTCTCTGGGCTGTTATGAATGGCTCATCGTCATTTAGGGACACGCGGCTCGCTGAAGCAATAACACACACATGCAGGTTAACCCTCAGCTTGCTTGACCGTCGACCCTGTAGTCAAGCAAAATAATAATAATAAAGGATAAACTGAGCTCACATTTAGCTGCATTCTGACACAGACAGATTTCTACTGCGTCCGTGTCACCTTGACCTCACGGCTGAGAACCTTCACATTACTGACTCATGAATTTCTACTATGAAAAGGTCTTTTAAGGTCCATGTCATGGTTTCACGTTCACACAAACTAAAACCAGCTCAACTCAAACCACGACTAACCTCCGTCTCACACATGCATGCATACAGCTCTTCTGGCCCCCTTTTCTTGCCCGTTGTTGTTTTTCTTCTTCGTTTTTATTGCGGCTTGTTTTCGTCACGTGCCGCGAATTTACTGTAAAGTCAGAAATACTTTTGACTTTCTTGTGAAGCTGAGTCAAAGCTGCTGTGTGATCGCAGAGCTCCTGCAGCGGCTTCTGAGGCCGACAGACCGGCAGTACTGGTAGAGCAGCAGCAGGTAGCAGCACCTTGAAGCCCAGGATGGATGCAGCAACGGATAAAACATCCAAAACCTAAATGTCCGTCTGCTACAGTGGGCATGATGTCAGAAAAGTGGGCAAAAAAACGTTGCTTTTGGAGTTTTGCTAGCGAGACGCATAATTTACTCGACCAGAAATATGCTGAGTTTTACTCCAAAAGTCTAAGAATGTGAAGAATGAAGGACATTCGTGGCCTTAGAGAGACAGTTTGAAAAAAGGTTAATTTAGTAGCTGTTCTGGAGTGTTCCTTCCTTCTGGACAGACGCTGTGGTGGGATGGTTCTGTTTCCTAAATCTGATCAACTTATCTTTTCTACAAATAAATCCTTAAAGAGCGTTTAACAGCCAACCAGAAAAACAACAAGACTGGTTGATTTTTTAAAGCTGTTTAAAAGAATCACTGTTTATCTAACCGACCTCTGGCCCTCTGGTGTTTATAAGTGAGCGTAAAATCTCGTTATCATTCTGCTATTATCATCATCATGGCGGCCTCAGCTGAGCTTCACGTCTTTGGTTCCAGTCCATCCTGTTGGTCATGCATGCGGAGAGCTCGGCTGAGGTGGTCGTACCAGTGTCCCCCTTTAGGGTGTCCAGGAAGGTTGTGCCAGGTCTTCCCGGCTTCTGCCAGTCGTGGGATGGCTCCCAAAGAACGAGCTTGCTGGCAGGAAGCTCCCTATGGCGGTAACCATGGCCGGTTTCACTCATTCTGCTACAGAGGGCAAAAAAATGCTCATTTAAATCAGTCGCTATGGCCTTGAGTGGTGCTTAGCCCGGGATGCAGCAACAGTGTCCCCTCAAACCGGTGACAGAGGTCTTATTGCACGATCTAAACCCTTTTCGACCGTTTTCACCACACAAGCTGTGGCAGAGGATGTCGTTTCCAGTAACAAAAGATAATTTGATAACACTCAGACTGTGAAAGGGGAGGAGACCGCCGCCTGAAAGGCACGGTGGAAATGGCAGACTGGTACTTGAAGTCTACACCCAGTGAGTCAGAATAGCATAAAAGTGACGTTTGAGTGACAGAACGCCATCGTTTTAACAGATCGGAGAAGCCAGCAATGTCTGAAAAGGGTTTCAGATGAGAAGGGACTCAAGTAACAAAGAAAACAGACGAGAAGCTTGCTGAAGATGGGAGAAGTTTGCTTGTTAACATCGTAAATGGGGCCTCATTTAACCCGAGCCAAGTACTTGTGTTGCCGACAAACCCTAACCAAAAGAAAACCAGGATATAAAAAGATTTTAAAATACTGGTCTGGGCTGTCGCTATAGCCCAACTGGTTGAGCTGGTGACCCATGTACCGGGGCTAAAGTCCCCGATGCAGCGGTCGTGGGTTCGAATCCAGCTCATGACCCTTTGCTGCAGGTCCTTCCCCCATTCTTCTCCCCACTTTCCTGTCTCACTCTCTACTGTCCTGTCAAATAAAGGCAAAAAGGCCTGCAAGAGGTCTGACAGACACACTGGTCCCACACAGGACACGAGTGATCTCGTTGCTCCTCATACCGCCTCATTTCCAAACACTCACATGTCTGCTTCTTCTCTGTTTTTCTAAATCTTCACCATCATGGATCAGACAGAACATCGAGCTATTTGTTGACGTCTTGTTCATGCATGACGGGTGGTTCACCACTAACCCACCTCAGTGAAGACACCGGCATGCATTTACATCACCGTCTCCATCAAGAAAAACATCACACATGTCACTGATTCTACCTCTGAGATCAAGAAAAACAACTTTCTGGAAGCCAACTGCTGTGAAACAAACCATAAGAATGAACCTGGTACTTTTGAATCAGAAAAGAAGTGCTTAATAAATGTTTCTCTGACCAAGAAAAACAGGCAGAAACGTGCTGCGGTGTCACTTTCACACAGCAAGACGACTGTGTGTTAATCATGTGTTTATGATTAAAAGATGGAAACTGAACTCATCAGGCGGCGGCGTCAGGATTCAATATCGGCCGTCCCTGATGTGACTTACTGTAAATTAATAACACTTTATCCTGTTGATGATAACACGTTTTAGTCCGTCTCGATTTGCGTGTCTTATTTCCGGTGGAATATTACCTAAAAATGTAAAATACGGCGCGTTCTCAGAGCGAAAGAAGGCGACCGATGGCGGCGTACCTCGAGGGAGACGTGCTGCAAAGTCATTCTCTCTCTCTCTGGTTTCTGCTTTAATTCTCTGGATGACACATAGCAGGCTCTCACTTCTCCTGTCGCTGCTCTTATCTGACAGATCTGTAAATATATAAATGTCACCCTCCCAACTCAGGAGAAGGAACAAAAAAAAAACCTGTAACTGTCCTCGTGATGCTGATCATCTAAAGCTCCTCTGATGTGTAAAATATTTGCACTGAAACCTGTTAAAACATTTCTACACAGTGATGCTGAATTTGTTGATTCTGTTTTCATTTGTGGCTTCAACATAAATACCAGAAAACAGACATCGTTTCATTCTTTTGAAGAGATGTTTTAATACGTGGTGTAATTTCAATTAAATTTAAATTAAATTAAAACTATTAAAGGTTCATGACAAAAATTTTGCAAAATAATTCACATCCCAATCTACTAAAATCAGATTTATAGGCAGAATTCACTTGATTTTTAGATCATTTTCTGTTTTTTTAAGCTAATTTAATAGCACAAAATATAGATGGGAAATTTTAACTTTCCAAACATGTGCTGAGATTTATTTATTTAATTTAATTTTTTTCAAATACCCGCCGACCCAAGTGCAGCATAACTTTCCCACACGTTGAAATTAGAGGCTGTGTTTGAATGACAACATCTCAGGAACTATTAAAGTTAAAAGCCTGAAATTTTGTTTTAGAATCAGAGGCATCAAAACTCAGTTCTATGTGAATTAGGCTCCTCTGAGCTGTCTTGGTTTTTGTGGAACAACTCAATCAGTAATGAAAGTTAAAAGAAAATAAGTTTTTATTTTTGTGACCCAGCATTTCATATTAAAAAAGTACTATATATATATATATGTTTGTTTTGTATTATTGTGACATGAAGCTACACGTGGTTAAAAAGAAATACCACCAGTTGACTTCTGCGTGATCAGTTTTCTGAATCTTTTCGTGACGGCTTCAATTTATTTCACACTTCACACCCAAAGATTATTCCATCTACGGGTTCAATAAAGCAGATTATGAATCAGTGACTTTATGACAAGTGATAATTTCAGGCTTTTATCTTTAATAGTTTCTGATATATTGAAATCCAGACATACCCTCAAATTTTAATGTGCAAAAGAAAAAAAAAAGTGCTAAAAGTGGGTCGACTGGTACATTTTTTTAAAATTTATTTTTAGAAATTTATCCTGGAAAGTATTTCATATATCAATATATAAGTTTAGAGGTACCATTTCACATATGAACAGCTTATGGTTTAAAGTTTCAATTAGATGGTTGATGATTTGAGACAGAATGACCAATGAGTGTTAGCTCATAAGCTAAGAGGTAAGCTAAGTAGCTATAAAAGCTTCCCCAACGGAAAACATATTTAATATCATGTGTGTTCTATGATGTTGTCGTTCATCATCTGTTGACAAACCAGCCTCCACATAAACACATTCACATTGACTTTATAATGATTATAAATGCTGTTTAAACCGTTCACAATGCTAAATAAGAAGGATTAACAGTATTTTATTGCCAGCTGATTGTCAAAGCAGCTGAGACGAGGCGAGCTTTGCCGTCCGACAGACATGACGAGTCCTCCAGTTATCAGTGGGTTGGACGGACGGACAGTCATCTTTGCACCAAGCGATGTTTTACTTTGTGACTTAATTCTTGTTTTCACTCCCTTTTTTACTTTCGTTTTCACTCGCCGTTCGATTCGATTCTGTCGAGACACCCAAGGCCGTAGTTTGGACTAAAATACACCCTTTCACAACATTGACCACATGTTGCAGAGCAAACTTCTCGTTGGAGGAGCGACAGTGACGACACCAGCAGACTCGCCATCTATCTGCTCTGCACGTTCAGAAGTGAGACTAACAAACACCAAGCGAATTCAAAAAAAATTCTGGTTGGATTATGCTGTAAAAGCCGGTCGGGGTGGATGAAGGGGCGCACAGAGCACCAACTGTGGATTCTGGGTTCTGCACCGAGACAAAAGCTTCTTTGGTTAAAACGAAGAGAAAACTGTGGTTTCTCTCACATGTTGATCATCACGTTGTTTCAAGTGGCTGCTACAAAACGTGATCTTCAACCTCAGTATAACCATAAAAAGCTGAATAATGCTGCAGCGCTGTGTTGTGCATTTACAACTAATTCA
>NW_007579806.1:0-2733 GCF_000690725.1 Stegastes partitus
AGGCGACGGTGCTAATCACTGATCCACCTTGCGGCCCACAGTGACAAAAATCCATCCATCCATTATCTATCCACCGCTTTATCCTTACTACACACCAAGAAATCAAGGTCCACAAATGGACCTAAAATGGTACATACGCTTTGTCGCTCCAGCAGTTACCCTAACAGGGTACACCAACTGTACCTTTAAACATGACACATTTTTGTACCTCTTTATCTGTACCTGAAACGGTACATTTTTGGTACCAGGGGTGCAAAAATATACCTTTACATGCCAGTACAAAAATGTACCCATTGGAAAGACACAGAATTAGTACCTCATGAGGTACCGCTTGAGCGACATTTTGTACCTTTAAGTGGCAAAAACATACCCTTAAATTCAAAGACAAATATGTATGCAATTATTCACCAAATTTTATTTAAATCATAAACACATACATGTTTGGTTTACATTTACTTTTTACATTTTACCAGCAACAAAAATCATTTCTCAAAGTTGAGCAAAAAAGTACAAAAACGTGAATTTCTAACGTATCCAGGGTAGGATTCAAACTGGAACACGAACCGGGGATCTTGTAGCTGCGAGGCGACGGCGCTAACCACCGAGCCACCTTGAAGCCCACAGTGAAAAAAACGCAGAACATAATAATTACATATTCTATCCAGACATGCCACAAAAAAAGCCTATAAATCGGTAACTTTGTCTGTGTTGTTGTTGTTTTTGTTTTTCCAGGTTGTGCATCGAGACCTGAAGCCCAGCAACATCCGCTACTGCGATGACAGCGGGCTCCCAGAAAGCATCAGGATGTGTGACTTTGGTTTTGCCAAACAGCTCAGGGCTGAAAATGGGCTGCTGATGACCCCCTGTTACACAGCTACATTCATGGCTCCTGAGGTACACCAGCAATCACAGTCATCACAAAAAGCCCTGAATATCTCACCAACGCTTCCAGGAATTATGAAACAGCAATCAGTGCCTACTAAGTGTGTGTTCTTGTGCAGGTTCTGAAGAAACAGGGCTACGATGCAGCCTGTGACATCTGGAGCCTGGGCATCGTCCTCTACACTATGATAGCTGGGTCAGTTTACAAGCGCTTCAAACTAGCAGTGCTGATCAAAGGATATAGCTTTTTTATATTCCCCACAGCGGATTTTAAAGAGGTTTTAATTCATGAAGTGTTTCTCAAACCAGTTCTTCCACATTCATTCGTCCAACCTTTGAGCTGCTCTCTGCAATTCATAATTCCTGTTGGTCAGTTTCAGCCCGTTCGCCAGCAGTCACGAGGACACGGCAGAGGAGATCCTGGCTCAGATCGGCAGTGGCAAATTCGTCATCACAGGAGGGAACTGGGACCTGGTGTCAGATGCCGCCAAGGTTACATCTTAATGTTTTCCGATGTGCATAAAAGGCTTGTGTTGCCATGACGCAGCTGTTTTCTAAATACATGCATGTGTTTAACAGGACATCGTGGTTAAGATGCTCCACGTGGATCCTCACCAGCGTCTGACCGCCCCACAGGTACAGTCAGTTCATAATAAGACTCTCGTATGAATCATTTACACCTTTCTGACAGATGTTAAACATATTCCAGATGACAGCTTTATTCATTTGGCAACACAGAGCAGAGGGAATCACTTCAAACAAACTGTGCGGAACAATATTTCCATCATGCCATATGTACAAATGTCCTTTCAATTGAAATCAGAATACACTGTTGTATGTTAGCTCCACTCTATCGTTTCTACTGTACTATGCCATCATTATTATGGTTAGTTGTTGAGATAATACATTAAAAGTAATATCATTTTCGCTGTGATGCTCTTTAGGTTCTTCGCCACCCCTGGATTGTCGAGAGAGACCAGCTCTCNGGTTTTACATTTAGTGTCGGATTATCGAGTCACGACTGTATTTCTATTTTGAGATGCAAGGTTTCATTTTGTTCAACAAAGATTACGTGCAATCTATAATGCGTTCCATATAATTTAACGTTTGACCTAAATCCCACCTACAAATCCCGTCTAAAAACGCAGTAATTATGAAATGAATTGAGAACCTGCATATGCTGGGGGAGTGATGCATTGTGGGAAGAAATAGATGGGAGTACAACAATTCAAAGTGTATGTTTTTTTTCACTTCTTGCCGACTTCCAGATGTGTTTACGTGTTGCAATTGTGAGTCTTTTACTACGTATCCTGTGTGTTCCTGTTTTTGTATCAGATCATTGACAGAGCACGGAGAGATCCATCAGAAGAGATTGAGATTCTGTTAAGATATGGACAGCATCCAAACATTATCACCCTCAAAGATGTAAGATCACACACACACACACACACACACACACACACACACACACACACACAATGCCACAACAATACCTGTCAGTCTTTGTCTTCTTTATCTTGAGAAAGCAAATGACAGCAATTTAAGTCTGAATCTGAGTGTTTCTTAAACATCAGTATATGTATATTTGTGCTGCTATATAAGCTATTTGTGTGTGTCTCGTGTGTGTGTGTGTTCACTTCTACCTGCAGGTGTTTGACGATGGTCAGAGTGTCTACCTGGTTCAGGATTTAATGAGAGGAGACGAGCTGCTGGACAGAGTTCTGACGCTGCCAAACTTTACTGAGAGAGATGCATCAGACATCATCTGCACACTCACCAAAACGGTGGAATATTTACACTCACAGGGGGTAAGGACACTGACAAAGATCCATCCATCATCTATGCACCTTA
>NW_007579806.1:4533-91123 GCF_000690725.1 Stegastes partitus
TGTTGTTTCAGTATTGGGTATACACTGGTACAACAACTGAAATAGAACGAGTCAGCAATCCTCCATTTAAAACACAAATTCCCGTAGTTAATCGTAGTAACTGGACTTGCTTGAGTTCCTTGAAGACGTTTCATCCAAGAGGCTTCATCAGTTCTGACTGACTAGTTGGGAGTTCCAGATACTGATATCCTAAAGGAGCCATTAACACCTGAGTTTGGCTCCTTAAGTAGTAGTAAGTAGTAGTAGTAGTAGTAAGGATTTAAGTATCTGGAACTCCCAACTAGTCAGTCAGAACCGATGAAGCCTCTTGGATGAAACGTCTTCAAGGAACTCAAGCAAGTCCAGTTGCTACGATTAAACTACGAGACTAACCATGACCTGGATGACTGAGAATCTTCACAGACATGTTTAAAACAAAAAGTGTTGCTGCTTAGTTTTATGTTCCAAGAAAAATTTCAGTTGATGGATAATTGCTGCCTAAAAGTTGTCTGTACATCGGCCCCAAAAAGTATCTGGAAAACTCAAACCACACTTGACAATGGATGCTTTTCATTGCATTTATTTTAAGAGTAGATAGCACAAAATGCTTCCCATGTTTTCCACGTGTTAAATGATGAAATAGTAGATATACAGCTCAAGATGAAGACTACAGCTATAGTGTTTTTAGGTTTAGTTTGCCACCCTCCAGCTTGCAGAACACAAAATATTGGCATGAAGTCAAACATTCTCTGCAATAGATCTGTGTTGGAGGTTTACTTCATGTTTCCACCTGATCTGAAGTGAAGTTTGCTACATTTTCTCCACTGTTTTTGTCTCAGTCCCCTCTGCTGCTGCTCTTTCCGGGTTTGTCAGTCACATATCTTTCATTTAGCATGTTTTCAACAATATACATGTAACTGTAGAGGATGGAAGATGGTGATTTTTTTGGATCTGACTGAAGCTCACTTTTGCCATTTTGCAGCTGCTTCCAACAATCAGAGATTATTTTTAGTCGATGTATAAAGTCGGTGAGCCGTAAGGTGCCTTGAGCAGAGAAACCACAGTTCTAGTTGATGCATTATCACCAAAACTCGTCCAAATACTTCTGTTGCCAATTGTTGTGATAAGTTTGTGCTTCCTCGAGTTGACAACCTGATGGATTGATTGTACAAGGGTTTGAGCAGTTACAGAACTTGGATATTTTTGTTAGACGGGACGAAAAACACTAAATCTAGAAGGCAGAGAGTCGGCTTGTCTTTAAGATATTCCCTCTGTACCCAGAAGTTGACAGTTAAAATATTCTTATGTGCAATGATTTCGAATCTACAAAACAATCAAACAACAAATCTTAGGTTCNGTGCAATGATTTCGAATCTACAAAACAATCAAACAACAAATCTTAGGTTCACAGTATTTTCATCCTGATTAAAAGCAAAGAATAGTGTGAAGAGAGATGGTTTAATTTCTTTAAAGTGTGAGGTGCTATATTATTTACACCACATCACAGTCAGCACAGCCTTCAGAGAAACAGACTGAAGCTATTAACCACTGTGAACAGCATCAGCAACAAAGCATATTTTAGCCACCGGAACAAAGGCCAAAGGAAGAAAGAAAACTGATGGAACCCAGGCCTGCTTAAAAATATCCGCTTGAGCTATATTTAGAACATTTTCACCTCGCTGTCAGACAGCCTGGTCCTATACAAGTGACGCAGTTATACGGCTCTCTTCAGAGCCACCAGACTCTCTTGAATATAACCTCACAGAACAGGGGAGTTTCTAGCCTGTAATACAAACTAACCAATCGATCAGGGCGGCTGTATACCAGCGAATCTCTTTGTCAGCACAGTCCGGTGGCTTTGAAGTGAGCATAAAGCAATATAAAAGCTTGAGTTCCCTGTTGGGGAAAAAGCTGACAGCGAGCGGTGAAAATATTCTATATATAGTGTACGCTTATAGTGGATATAGTTTAGCTTATTTTTAAGGCGGCTAAAATGCACTTTCCTGCTTTCTCCTATCCACTGTAGTTTACTCCTTTAGCTGATACTCTTTTTCTGGTTTTCAAAACTGGGTGCATATTATGGGGTGTACCAGCCATCAGCTACTGTAGGAAATGTGCTGATCATATAGCGTAAAAGAAACCAAACTACCCCTTAAAACAGTCACTGTACATCTCACAACAAACAGGCAGCATCTCATGTGTCCTTAGTGCATCTACCTGTACATTATGCTCTGAAAGAATCTGTCGTATTTGGGTTCAGAGCAAAGTTAATGTTAATGAAATCTACTGCAATGTGCTTCTCTGAGAGTCCATCAGGTGGCACTGTATGCCAGCTGTTGGACCCTCGACGCCAACACTAACCTGATGTGTTTTCTTCACTCCACTAGGGGGCTCTATCGGCCACCTACTCCGCTCTGAGGCGCTGCGCTCCTGCTCCGGTCCTGGAACCAGTTCAGTCCTCCAGTCTGGCCCAGCGGAGAGGGATGAAGAAACTGGGGAGTCCGAAAGTCAATTCAGACCCTAAAGAGAAGGAATAGCTACTAACAGCGTGAAGGAAATTCAAAAGTAATCTTAAGTCTTAATTAAAGACCCACATAATTAGAGAAGATGTACTTTTTTTTTTTTGGAAAAGCACAAACCATACCTAATTAAGTACAACAACAAAGCGGCCCGTTCTAATTAGCATCAGGATTAGCTTCAGTTCACTCGATTCAAAGTGTGAATTTTTAAACCTTCTCAAATTTAAACTAATCTGACATTTTGATATAACATTCGTCACGTGCACCCTCACAGAGAACTAAATCTGATCCAAAACCCAGGGACCGGAGGAAGTCGAGTATTAAACTCTGGAATAAACCGTTCTTAATCTCGATCACAGAGGGTTTAAGTCAAACATGCCTTTTCAGATCATTTCCGTCACTTGTTCTGTGGGCGTTAGTTTGAAAGCTGGCCTTTATTTTAGTTAAAAAGATAGTTTAGTTAAAAATTTCTGCTCAAATTTTTCAAATAGGACTCAAAGCTCACACATGTACATGCAGTTTTTTTTTCTTATCATACATGTGGGAAGACAGTTGTGCAATATTTAACTGTGCAATATACACAGACAAACTGTTACCTGCCTTGATTCTTGTCGGTAGTAACTCCTGCAGCACAAAGTGGGACAAATTAGACCAAAATCCGAAAAAATAAAAAACTATTCAGTGCCACACAATATCATGCGAAGTTGTTTTTTTTTTTTCTTTGTTTCTATATTAAGCACATACACGTATGTCAACAGAAGTTCATGAACAGCCAAACATCAACCTTTCACAGCCAACATACACAACGTCTATCTGAATGAGGCAGGATGTTTTCCCTCCAATCAGTCCTCTGAATTCTGCAGAGTTATGCATGTTAAAAATGTAAATATCCAACCAAAGGGATTTCTTTTTTATTTTCAGTTAATAATGCCGCTAAGTCTTATTGTCCATAAATACGCTTAATAATTTCATTGTACGTATTGTCGTCTTCCAAGAATACAGCCTTCGACTGAAAGCGTTATTGTTAAATACGTCACTGCTGCACAGATCAGATGGCGCGGTGAGCTAGCTTGTGTTTTCATCATAACAGAGTAGTCATAACACTGGCGAGCGTCCAACGATTCTCTCCTCAACGTCACAGCAAAACTCTGCGGTCTATACGTTGTACTATTAAATCCAGCGCGATAATCCGTCAAGTCCGTGTGTGTGTGCTCGAGTGCGGCTGCCAGTGGGCTTCTGTTTGCCATTAGTGTCCGAAAGCCAAAAAAGTTTTGAGAACCACTGTGTCAGAAGTTTGTATATACTGTCTATTGCTGCTGCTGCCCCCCCGATTGTATCTGATAATACGTACAATCACAAATACGAGGTAAGACTGAACAGGGTGTTTTGCAGATACGAGTAGCACTTTGTGTTGTACAATCACAGCGTTGTACAGTTTACCAGTAGGAATGTATTGTAGATTATGATGCTCCACGATTCCTGTACATACTTACTGGTCAGAAATAAAAAACAAAAGCAGATGTGTAACCAATGAGCACTGTAGCGGAGATACAGCGAAACATGAAGTGAATGTGTTGAGGTGTAGCCGGGACTGGTGTAGGACGAGGTTGTAGATATTGTATTGTGCAACCGGAAGTTCGAGGTGATGCTGTAAATATTGTTTATTGATTTAAACTGTACATACTGTCGTGCAAAACCACCAGTAAAGAGGCTAGATTGTGCGTGTGTGTGTGTGTGTGTGTGTGCGTGTGTGTATATATAGTTCTGTACAACAATCGGCAAACAGGACGACTGTATATATTGTGTTAGCAAATATGTGGAGACTGTACATAGTATATTGTGTTGTGCGCCCATTGCTCAGAGTGTACATACTGTCTATACCTGGCCAGTCATTGAAATAATTGGCTGGAATGCCAAAGTTTTACAAATAAAGGAAAAGAACAGAAATGGGAAAGAAATGTGTGGCGTGTTTTTTTTCTTCCTTTTCTTATATGTAAGTAGCTTCATGAGTGAATCATTTTAAGCCTTTATGTGACTCACAAAGTGTATCACAGAAAATAAAATTGCTACTTGTGTTCGTAGGAAGAGCATACAGTCGTACTCAAATGTATTCAGACCCATCCATTAAAGAAAAGGCAAAATTCACAAAAGTCACTCAAATAAGTAGAAACTGAAAAAAGTCATAATAAATAAAAATTTGCTAAATTATAATTTAGTGAAATAAGATGTTGCTTTTGAATTGTGGTTGAGAAGAATAATTTAGAAAAATTATCAAACTGTCCCAGACAAATTAGAGCACTTTGCTGATGAGCAGTGGATCAGATTACCTGTCAACAGGTGCAGAAGTCTGATTGAGAGTTACAGAAAACACTTGATTGCAGTGATTGGCTCAAAGGGTTGTTCAACAAAATATTAGTTTCCGGGTCCCATCATGCTTGTCTGCTTGATTTTTGTTTTTGTTTAATATTCCTGTTGAACCACAATTCAAAAGCAATGTCATGATTTTCATTAAGGTTTTATTTATTATTACTTTTGTCAATTTCAACTTATTTCAGTCCCAGCTGTGTTTTTTACTTCTTTAATGGGAGGGTATGAATAAATCTGAGGACGACTGTATGTGTGACTAGTAGCATTAAACATGGCTCTGTTCTATTTCATTGTCATCTGTATAAGATTCAGCTGTCATTCAATGAATCATTTGCTCCTGTGCTTTTCCCAGAGCGACTTCTGGAATTGTCTTCTTGTCAATATTCAAAATGGCATCTCCTGACAATAGTCAGATTTTGGCCTGGAAAATGTAAACACAAAGCCGTTGCATGATTTTGACTTCATTGTCTTTAACTCTTAAAGAAAAAACAGAGCTTATAAGTTGCAATGGAGGCTGATTTTTTTTGTATAAATATGAGGCGTCACATGAGTCAATAACGCAAGTTAACCCTATTCAGGACTTCCATGTTGTCATATGTAGAAGGTCTTTCGGGGTCCATTGGTCCCCAAGAAAGAATATGTGTAAAATATTTGTTGGTATTTTAAATACATTTTCTGATAAGTTGACGTATTTTTGGTTCCAAATACATGAAAAAATGTCCCTCTTTTTATATTTTAAAAACAAAAACTTCCAAAAAAGAACAATACCTGTCACCTAAATCAAATGGCCTGGGGTCCAAAAGACCCCCAAACGGGGTTAAAAGGTATATATTACATAATAAAGTTTAAGACATGAGGACACAGGCGGGTGAAAGAAGATGTGTACCACTAAAATGTTCCTCTATAACAAACTAACTGATCTTTACATTTCTGTTTTGTACAATAGCACTGAAACATCAGACATCTGTTCAACATTCAAACAAACGTGGACGGCGTCATACGGAAAAGGGCACGAGAGGTTATTGGGCCTGGTGGTGTCTGTGCAGTTTCCACGCTGGTGTGATTTTCCATTAAATATTTAAGGTGGGCCCAAAATAAACTGTTTCTTCGATTCTTCTAACACAAACAAAAGCTGATGAAGAAAAAGGTGTAATTTTAAAATACCTTGAGCTTCCTCTATTCACTTCTGTTAACTATAAAAGGTGGAGGACGTACGCACTATTTGCTTTCTAAATGTGAAATACACTGAGTCCAACCTTTCTGTCGAGCAGCGCCGGCGCTGCAGCAGACCCTCGTTTGACCCACTAGATGGCAACCAATCGTAGCCTATGTTCTCACTCTCCCGCTTAGCACAAGTTGTCCCTTTAGAGCCATAATCCCTAAAAAAAAAAAAAAGAAGAAGAACAAGAAGAAGAAAGAAAGAAAAAAAAAAACTCTTTAATTTATATCAACCACCAGGCTCACACTCCATAAAAGCTTTTAGCAGGCGCTGGGCTGATGTGTCAGGTGGGTGTGGCAGGCTCATCAGCCCTGACATTTAAGTGCAGTAGTGCTCAGAGCAAAAGGGATTGTAGGATATGAGTAGATACAGATGACAAGCCCCCCTGCAAGGATGATTGCAGTGGAGTGACAAGAGGAGACCAAACAACAGATAGAGCAGGGAGAAGGTGTTGGGAGGGAAGAGATGAAAGGCAAAAGAGAGAAAAAGAGCTTCGAGAAACAATAACTCAACCTAACAATTACAGCTTTGGCAGAATTTATATTATCTTTCATGAAGGGAGAACTTCAAGATGCATTTAAAAATAGATTCCGCTCAGTGTAATGTCATTTATATTAACGCCTCCACACCTTTGTAGCTTCAGCACATCACTGATGATGAAGACTAAATAACTCTCATTTTTAGGTTTTGATCTTTCGTGTTATTTAAAAGTTCGCTGAAGGCAGGTGAGATGAATGAATGTGTTTGATACTACGATATTAAAGAGGTTTAGCAGTCCAAGTGTCAGTGAGTGAGTTACTGAATTACTACTTAGTCACTGCGTTTGTTTTGTAGCTGGGCTCGACCTCTGACCTTCCTGCAGGGATAAAAAGAGGTTTTCAGCATTTATGCAGATACTACAGTGCTCATATGATATACTATTGCATCATATTTTATCGTGTGGGCAAAAGATATTTGTCAGCAATCAGATCAGGGACTAATATCGCAAAAGATTCACAATTGTTGAAATAAAACTGTGACCAGCCAACTTGAACTCTAAAACACAAACAAACAGGAAGTCCTCACAACAAATACTGTGCTTGTAGAATCATACACTTCCCCAACAAGGTCCTTTCACAAAGACGCATTGCTGGTATTTTTTTTTAGAATCACATTGCAAAAAAAAATGCTTATTTTGAAATAAACAGAGGCTCTGATTTTACGTCTGCACATAAAGTGAATGTGTGTTGGACTCAATGGTCCACATTTGGAAGAATTTTGACAAAAAACTTGAATGTGAATTTTAAAGTTGATTGTAAATCTGCTTTAAGAGCAAAATGATAAATGAGATGTAGTTATGTAGCAGAAAGCAGAGCCATCTAGTGGAGGGATATTTACCATTTATCCCTTCCACAGGGAAGGAAATTAGTGGGGGAAAAAAATAATTTGTAGTTCAGTATGAATAAGCACTGATGTGTCTGCTATCATGTCATCAAAAAGATGAGGAAAGACCAGGATGGATGCGACCCAACGAAACTCAAATTACTGCTTTGTCTTGTGCAGCTATTTCTGTTCCTCTTCTGCTCAACATTCCTCTTCCATCACAAAACAGAGGTCTGAAGACAAGCGACATAAACACTCTGACAGGGACGGAGATCCCACCACCTATGGCAAACTGGAAGCACACACACACACACACACACACACACACACACACACACACTGAGCCTCGGACACCCTGTGGCACTACAGCTCGACCTGCCACTCGGACATTCACCGAATCAGACGGACAAATCTCTAACAGACGGCTCCTGACAAAGAGATTATCACCGTGACAGGAGAAGTGTGTGCAGCTGTGGGTGGTGGAGTTTATCGCGGGGAGACGGGGGGTGAGGCAGGAGGTGAGGGGGGAGGTGGGAGCGAACTCTTTGTACATTCACACATTCGGCTCTTTTCTCTCTCATCTTGTGCAGAGTCAAAGTCAAACAACCTGTACGTGAACTGTGAAGTCCATCAAACCGGCTTCCATCAGCCTCTACCTGCACATACAGTAAAACCCTGACTTCTGCTTCTGTGTATCAGGCCAGCGGGCTCAACAAGACAATCGTGCATGATAAAAGAAAACATGATCGTGAGGAGTGTAGGGTCAAACAAAGGTGGTAGGAAAGAAGCGAAGAAGAGTCGTCATCCTAGTTTAAAGAAAATCTGATTGCAGGTTTCCTCTTTAAAATGTGTGACGAGAACTTTCCCTCAATGCTTCAGTTTCAAGTCATGAAACCATAGCTTGCAATCGAATTATTCCTACTTCAGTCATTCACTCCCATTCAGCTTTACTTCAGAGGAGTTCTCGTTGTTAGATACAGCTGTAGTATGTCGCAGTCCTCTCGCTGCAACATCCAGCATTTTCCACACACCCTTGGTAATGAGCTGTCAGCGCTATACTCGGTTTCTGTTATGCTGCTGCTGCTGCTCATTTGCAAACTCTGTTGTCCATTAAGTACATTTAAACTCGTGTTGCTCCGAAGAGAACTTGAGAATAGCTTCGTTTCGTGTGACATCTCAGCAAATGAGCCGCTGATATAGTGGCGAATACAAGTCAGGGACACAAATGAAGAGAGCATCTTTACTGCACTTCATGTTAAGAAGAGATTTTGTGCACATTTAATAAGAATATATTCCTACAGGTTAGGAAGCTTTTGAGGAAACACTAAAAACACACAATTAATTAGTGGAAGGGTGTCACCGGGAGTTTCGACAATATCTTCAGTGATATCAGAGTTGTGCAACCACAATGTTAAAAGTAAAATACATATTTTTCGCTCCAGCAAGAGCGATTAGAGGTCAACAAAACACACCACATTCGTCACTTTCTACTACGTTTGTGTGGAACAAACATGTGCTTTATTCAAACGCGTGGCCTGTTCGGTGTCAGAAAGATGCGTTTTATAAATACAAAGGGACTAATAAGGCACAGAATTTAAAGAGAACAGATTACATCAAAAACCGAGACGAAAACTATAGATGCACAATCACATATTAATGTAATTTGTTATCCCGTGACAAATTGTTCACATTGAAGCGTGACCGCAGTTTGCAATTCCAAGTCGAACGATTTCCTGCATTTCCTTTATTACATTATTCATTCGTAATCACCAAATATTTGACCAAGAATGCCACCAACGTTTCCGCTGTTTGCATAAAGGTACCGAGTGGCCACCGAGGATGAAACGGCTGATGGGACGCAGTTTGAAATTTCCTGACAGAGTTTTGAACAGACCACAAAATTGCCGCAATAATGGTGATATAATCATGTAATCCAAACACAAATACACTCACGAGTCAAAGGTGCCAGTGGAGGATAAGTGAAGCTCCGCAGAAAGTCAATTAATCTTTTCAGCGGTCCCCCTTCCCTCCGCCCTGCTTAAAAGCTTCATTTACCTCCTATGGAGAAGAGATAGAAACACCATTAGTGAGATGATGGCAGGACTGGAAAGGGGAAAGGAGAATCTCACAGTTGGATGAGCTGAAACAGTATAGGCCCCCATCTCCACAAAAAGTGTGTGTGCGCGAAAAGGCGAGAGCATCTTCTGCATGGGTGAGCTCAATTAGGTTCTATCTTGATTATCAAAAGGTAGTGGTGTACAACTTTTAAGGTGGAAGTGTGCCTCGAATCCTGGGGATGGCGAAGGGTGGGCTGACCTGCAGAGTGAAGCAAGAGTTGGACTGATCAGAGTGGAGATATGGGCAGAGTGGGGTGGCAGGGGGGGGCTTTATTTCTGCATTGAGGTGCTATGCAAAGGCGTACATTAGTGGATAAGACCCCGACCATTATTTCCATATCTGAGCTGATGTCAGTGTGTGTGTGTGTGTGTGTGTGTGTGTGTGTGTGTGTCGCATAGGACCCCAGCTGGATAAATGATATTCATGTGTGTTTACATGCACGCGTTTGGGTGTGTGAAATGCCAGTGAGCATAGAGGCTCTGCTTCACTGAGCTCGGCTGGCTACTGGAGCACAATTGGGGGCCTCGCTGTGTGAAAGAGGTCAAAACACACACACACACACACACACACACACACACACACATATGGAGGCGCAAACACAAATAAGGAAGTTTGGCTGAATACTCAAGACTTTGATAATCAAACAGTATGCAAATCAGGAAGTTCCTTCTCCAACACAGAGGCGAACAATTCCCGTACGAGACGCCACGGATGAAACTCACAACGCTTATATGTCACGGTGCCGTTGCGCCAGTCTGTATATTTCTTGACATTTAAATTCAAGCCACCTGAATCGGCCAGTTTCAAAATTATGTAAGTCGAGGTGCGATACTCGCGCTCTCCTCTCCCCGCTGATCTTAATTACTGCAGGTCTGATCTCAGGGCAGCGGGGTTTTACTTGGGTTAATAATGTTGTGGCTAGAAGAAGGTCAAGTTGAATCCATAAGCAGAGCGAGGACGGACATACCCAGGGCTGAAGACATGAAGGGGTGACTACAGGCAGGAGGCCCCGTCTCCATCTTCCTAATTACAAGGAGCTTCCAGTGTTGACCCCGAGGACAAACACAAGCCGATAGCACGCGTGCCGTTCAATACGTGTTCTATTACATGCTTCTTGCAGCTCAGACCCCTTCTGGGGATAACGGGCCCCGAGCTGGACTCACTATTGTCAAACTAAGCACTTAGGAGTCTGCAAAAAAAAAAGGACCAAAGACTGGATCTCTTTATGTGAATATCCCACTGTCTCCACATGTCCCGCTATGTGTGAATGTGCATGTGGCCCGATGTGTCTGTTTGTGCTAGTCTAGTGTGTAAACAAATGTTTTGTCCCAGTTAACTAGGTCCCAGTCGGACCAAACCTATTTGGCATTGGTCCGCTGATGCTGGTGTGCATGCATTTGGGTTGCAGCGATATATACGCGGACATATGTGTGTGTTGTGAATGTGGCAGCCGGGGGGATAGCACGCTGCTGCTGCTGCTGCTGTTGATGCTGCTGCTGCTGCTGCTGCTGACACTGGGCCTGTCTGCCTGGTGTGCCCCTTTCTGCACCAGTAGAGCTGGCACTGCCTCCTGCCTCTGCCCAGCCGATTCACAGTGCGCCAGCTGGGCGCTACCAGGAGAGGCCCTGCAGAGAGAGGACTCAGGTCAGCTGTGACAGAGGGACACAGAGAGAGAGAGAGAGGTGTGGAGTAAACGTTCAGATAAGAGCAGGGATGTGAACGTATTCTGAGAGGAAACTTATGGAGGGAAAGAAAGCAACTGAAAGAAAAAAAGGCAGCATCTCATGACATCACCAAGACAATCGTGTGAAATTAGTTTTTGCTTTGGAACACGATGACAACAGAACTACAGCTGAGGGACGTTATGATGGACTCCTGAAGTTCTTATGATGTAACTGTTCCATTTAGATGATAAGAACTGTGGATAATGAGGCAGTATTTTGTTTTAAATACCTGCTGAACCGATCATTATTTCGAGGAACGGCCCCGGAGATGCTGCCTAATTTGTAGAAGATGCAATCCAAGTAGCTGCGCCTTCCTTTTACTCAGTGAATGTAACTCTTGGTGCATATACAGTGAATATACAGTATTTCCAGATGCATTCAATCCTTTATGGTTACTACCAAATTATACAGATTCATTTAATTCTAATAAAGTTTTTTGTAGTGATTGCACATGCAGGCACTTCAGACTTGCCGTGGGAACGTATTATCAACATAAATATTAACTGTTAATTGGTGAAATCTGATTTACAAATAAATAAATAAGCTTAAGCCAATGAAGGATGCCACAAGCAAATAATTACTTTGTGTTGATTTCAGTAGTTTTTAAGGTCGAACTTATACTTTAGATAATCCAGCGGTAACAGACAAAACCACGGTGTTGTTTTTTTGTTCTTTTAAGTCAAACTTGATATATAAATCTACTGTAGAGGAATTGCTCTGCTACCTCTGTGTGTTTACAGTACAAATAGATTCATCTGTACGGGGACGAGCCACAGCCGTTTGTTAACTCGGCTGTAAAACTGGGTTAAGGTGTGTTCTGATAAAGACGTCTTGTGTTGTAAGAAAACGACTCTGCCTCCTTTAACGGGTTTGTTCCACTTCTGTTACTTAATTAGGAGAATTTCACCTCACCTTTCTGTTTGCATCCTGCAGTGAGGTGGGACAAATCGGGACTAATCTGGGTTGCAGCTGATGTAAACTATTATTCCCTGAAGGATTGGCAAAGATATGTTTGTTTTTACAAATTGTGGCTATATATTAATTATGGTCCTATTGCTTCATTCTGCTATTTTAGAATTCTAGAAGAAGGAAGTAAAGCAAACACCTTGAGATCAGTCGGGCTTTGTATTTCTTGGTTTGCTCATCCATGTGTAAAAAACACTTTTTGCAACGTACAGTGATTAGGGGAATTAGAGACCTGCTTAGGGAAATCACAGTGTGTTCTCAGCCACCAGGAAGTACGGCTGTCGCAGTTTAGGACTGTCAGACACTGAGGCTGGGCTGTTTGGCTTCTCTGTACGGCATCAGACACAGCTCCTCAGAGGCGGAAAGTAAAACTGATTGTACCATACTTATCTAATGATCATCTTTTGTAAAGACAATCAGCTCATTATTTAAAGTTAGTTTAAACTTGTTTTTTGTCACAACTCACATGAAAGCAAGAAAAAAGCCGGTAAAGCCCTAATGTTTGTCAGAAAATGTTAAATAAACGATGTCAGAGCAAGATGAAAAAAGTATGAACCACTTCCAGGGTCCTTCATTCTCAGGTCAACATATGTATTATTTATTCATTTATTTTTGCTGTTTTTATCATCTTTTTCTATCCCTGATCGCTCAATCAAAGCAACAAATAACCACTTCATCAACTGGTATTCTTAAGAAACACATCAGACTCCAATATAGTTTTCCACAGTCAATGTTTGCCTCAAGGCACACACGGAGTTTGACATGAACATGATTTTGTCTAATAATTACTCAGAACTTAATTTTTCATATTTTGATCCATTATCACAAGTCTGATCATGGGATTTCTGCATATATTACATTTTGCTAACTAAGGATATGTGATTGTACTACAGGTATGAAAAGGTTTTTGCATGATCAAGTTCAGGAAATGCATTTTTTTAAAAATCTATTTTTGTGTCGTGTGTCCTCTAAAGAATACTGTTAAAGTTACACATTATTTGCATTTAATGGATGTAAAATAAACTTTATTCACAGAAAAGACAAAAGCACCTTAAACTTGCTTTAAGTATCATTTCAGAGGTGGAACATTTTATCTTTTAAATTCTATTACTTGTATAAAAACTTGTCCAACAGCATCCACAGAAACTTTATCACATACCCAAAAGGAATAGTTCAAGGCATAAGTAATACAAAAATAACTTTGCAGAGGAAAAAGAAGAATGAAAAGTCAAAGCAGAAAGAAACTGAGCAGTGCAGCCGTATCAGAACCCCTCTAGTCAGTTCACAAACTAATGAGTTTAACAAGGTGACAAATAACAGCACAGGCATGTCAAAGGTCTCCGACCCTTTCACTGGAGCCTTTATTGGAGATTTGTAGAGGTCGAAAAAGAACAAACTGCTGACAGCGTTCTGCAGCTCGACATCAAGAAGAAGAGCGTACAAGACAGTGACATAACACAGTCACATTTTCTAGTCTCATTTGCTTCATCAAAGTCCATTGGACCAAAATACTTCTGTGACAAAATTAATCTCGGAAAAGTACACATCATCTCATCTCAGTGTCTCACCCAAAGCCTGAGCGTTCAGAGAAAAGAAGGAAACCAACAGCGAGGAAAGACGAGTTATTTTTGGCACATCATATAGACACCAGATACAGTGCATACATGTAACCCTGCTGGCTTAAAGGATAACAGCTGGTCCCCTGCACCTCCACTGTCACATTCCCATAATGCACTGTGCAGCTCCAAGTCTGCTGACTTTGACACTGCGGAGCTGCGGGGCCGAACCTCCAGCACCGGAATCAATGGAATCAAGTCATTACACCGGCAAGAGCGAAGGAACCTCAGTACCCTCGCCTCCTTCCTCCTCCGAGTCGCACCCTCCTGCCCCGCCACAGACACTCTCCGAACACCCCGGCCGAGTCCGCGCCTTCTCCGAAGCGGCCTCTCCCTCCTGCTCCCCCCTTTCTCCGTGGGCCCTGGGTCTCTGGCTGGGGCAGGCTGGCACAGCTGCGCCGGGAGCCGTGCTGTCACAAGCGGTTAGGGTGACAGCCACTCACACTTCATAATGTCCCTCTCACAGGTCACCGAGCGACAAGCTGGGTCACCTCGCTCCAGCAGGCAGCCCCAGGGGAAGAAGAGTGTCCCCCACCACCACCACCACAACCACCACCACCACTACCTCCCCCCCAATCCCTCCCTCACCCACCACCTCTCCATCAAATCACCCCAACCCTCCACCCTCCTATTGCCCAGGAAAATAGAGAGACGGGGGGCAGGTGGAGGGAAGAGGGGCTGTATTCGGCTATGCTGGGCTGCGAGGATCCCTCCACGCCGGAGACTATGCCAGGGTCACGATTAGGGTGGGCACGCCACTGCTAGCTCCTCCGATACAGATGATGCCGGCAGCGTGGGCTGGGGTCAGTACGAGAGGCTTAGATGGGTAAATTGCAGACCTCAGAGGAACGCGATGATGTACTGCCATCCTTGATACTGCAGGTCTTGAGGTAATGGTGTGGAACGCGATAAAATTGTCATACCATCACGTCACAAACTAAATGTAATAAAAAACTGTATTATTTAGACGTTACAGGAACCATAACGTCTTAAGAGCCTCCATATGGGCGAGGGGACGGTATGTAATGGCCATAGGAGAGGGGCCATATGCTCCTGACGTCTGCCATCCAACTGTCATTAATGTGCATTATCTGTGCTCTCAACCTCATTGTCTCATCTGATAGCAGCACAAGTCTGAGCGGACAACATTAAGATGCACGGTAATGGGCGGACGCTGACAGCCCCTCTAATTGGTTTGCCATTTTAACCTAATGCTTTCAGGTCATCACTATGGAAAAGGTGTGTCTGAACACGTCACTTGAATTAGGTTCCCGGCCCTTAATGGTTCTTTTTTTGTTTTTGTGATATTAAATTATCTTTAAATGTTTCGTTCTCTCAAAGACGATGCAGGAGAACAGGAATTCAAGAAGGTGCGCTATATGTGTGGGAGCTAAACCCAGAGAATAATCGTGCAGCGTGTTGTTCGCAAAAGAAATGTTTTCCTTGTTTACGCACTAACAAATGACAAGTTAAGCATGCGAATTTGGGGGCAGATAAGCTAATTGGACGCAATGCCTGGAGTTGGCTTCAGCTGTGAGTGAGAGGCCTCATACCTAATTCCCGTTATTCAAACAGTCACACCCTGAGAGCGCTTAATTCACTGAAGGTGCGCACACACCCACTGAACAATGTGTAGCAATTAATTTCGCTCTCCCTCCCACATCTGGCGCTTCGGCGTGACCCTGCCTCTGCTGTGCCGTGTCGCTCGGGCTACGCAAGCCTCTGCAATTTCACACGTAAAGGACCCCAATGAAACGTGAAAAGAATATGTGGCATTGTTAAATTGCATTAAAGAGTTTAAAACAGTGGATCTCTGCACCCCCTCCCACCCACCCACGTCTCCCCTCCCTTTCCCCCCCCCCGTTCCAGAGGAAAACAAAGCAGCAAATGTGATCAAATGCTCAGTGACGAGATGTGACATAATGTAATACGCACAGAGGATGCATTTTCACAAAGGGGGAAAATTGCATCACGAGGCCCTCTCCGATCATGATAAACACCTCGGGAGAGAGAGTGGGACTTGATCCCACCGCAGGAGTCACGCCAGAGGGACTGTCAAGGCCTCTCTAGCCTTAACTGGCCCCATTTAGCTTGAACCTGATGGATTCGTGTTATCCTCAGAATGAAGAGCAGAGTGAACTGTGGGGCTCAAACTTTTTACAGAAAAAAACAAGAAATTTGGCAACTTTAAAGAGACTCTACAGACTTTCTGATTAGCATTACAAAACAATGGAGAACATCTTTTAAAATGTCACCTTCTGAGAAATGCTGTCAACATTTTTGTTTGACCTCAAAGATGAACTCAGTAACAAAAGCAATACATTTATATGTTTTGTTTGTTGACAAGGAAACTCCACAGTGGACCTTTAACTTTGGCCTTCCAGTGGCCATTTCTATTCTTTTCTGACTCATCCAAAACAACCCTTATCACAAAATTTGAATAACAAAAGCAATACGCGCCCCCTTAATGCAACCTTGAGCATTCTGCGTTATCTTTTTTCTTCCTATTTACTACTTTTGCCTGTACCCCTGAACACACCATCTCCCCCTCTCTTCTTTTACTCCCCCGCCGCACCACCTCTCCGTCTCTCTCCTCCTCTGTGTGCCACTGTGCCAGTCACCCTGCTCTAGGGCTCTGGAGATATTTCAAACATATCTGGGAAATCAATCTTACAGCAAACTGAAGGAAAACATCGAATGTCATTGAGCAATAAGTATGAAGCCTGTCAGAGGTGGAGCTGAGAGCCGGGCCCGCGGCGAGTTAGGCCTGCCAGTGTCCCGGCGAGAGGCCTCGTCAGCTGGGCCCCCCTGCCTCTTCACATGCACGCAGCACACACACATCTGACAGAGACAATTACAATGCAGTTTATGTTGTTATATCGTTTTTGGTTCACACCGCTTGCACCTCTGTTTACTCTCTGTGGGATATAAGTTGCTAGGATTCTAGTGTAGTATGTGCATGTACATACGCACACGTACATGTATATGTACACACACACAGACACACACATATCACACAAACATATTAGTTGTAATTATTGTACAGGTTCAGCCTTATGTGGTTATATTACTGTATTTAGAAAAGGCTGACTAAACCTTTTATGCATTTTAATCCCTTTTCTTTTCCCCTTATACATATACGTGTGTGTGTGTGTGCATGTGTGTGTGTCGGTGTGTGTGTGCGTGTGTGTGTGTGTGAGGAAAAGGGGATGACATGCAGAAAAGCCTGAGTCAGCATTTGTTAACTACAACAACATCAACACATGAATCTATACAACAAACTAAATTACAATCAATAGCTACAGTCGCTTTATTCATTATTTTCCATTCCTGATTACTCTCCTTCTTTTTACACCTAGCGGGGGCAGCCAGGCAGCTACACGAGGACAGACAGGGAAAACATCAGAGGAAGATGGATTTCAGGAGGCAGGAGGGGAGAAGGGCAGGAGAAAGGGAGAGATCGGGTCCAGACAGACAAGTGAAGGGAAGCAGAAGTTGATGAAACAAGATGTCACCACTGATGGGTCATTACACCCAAGTAAGCATGGGACACTAGCCGGGCCTGCACTGACCCCCCTCTCCTCCTCTCTCTTTTTGTCTCTCGTGCAGACAAAGCTACGTTATCGCCATCGCCTTAGTTTCTCACTCTTACTTTCGAGGCTCCGCGGTGATTATCCTCATGGTTCAGTGTCGCGACGCCCCTAATTGGCCCTCTTATACACACACATGTGTTTACATCTCCAGGTCAATTGAATTAGGCCTTATAACGAGCCTGGGTGCGTATCTATCGTGCCTGAGCACACTGGGGCATGAACAGGCACAAATCAGGTGAATCCAGTTAAGACGCTTTACATTTAACATCACTTGCATCCAGTATTAGTTGCACAGTTCCCCCGCTGCACCCATCCTGTTGCTCGTTATTAGGAACTCCAAGCCCGCGTGACGATCAGGGCGTCTGTATTGCCACATCAACGGGTCGAGGACGTGGGATCAAAAAGCGATACTAATCTCCAAATCCCTAGTGTGAGAGTTTAATAGTAAAGCTCAACCATTATTTGTTTTAAAGCTTACTCATTATTATCCTCCTTATCACACAGCCACTGACCACGTCCCACAGATGAGCCCGGTCGGACTTGAGGACGCCGAAAGTGAGATGTTAATGTATGGGAGAACTTCGGATGCCATTATTCAAAATATATGCCAAGATGTGAGTGTGTGAGGGATGAATTAGTGATCTGCCAGTGATTTAGAGGAATAATATGCTCTTAAAATGCTCTGTTGATGCATCAAGAGGAGCCTGGATAAGTGCTGTGATGTGAATATGAGAGAGTGATGGTCCTTGAGTTGCTCAGCGGCAGAGAACAGAGAGGTCATCGTTTAACAGATAGAAGCACTTGACCGTGAAACGTAAGGAGTTATGTATGTTCACTGTCCTGCATCAGCCACTAATAAATACATTCCTATTGCACTGCATAACAAGGAGGATATTCACTAAATTTCTGAACATAAAAGCTTAATTACAAACAGTTTTGACTTACTTCACCATGCAATTTGTTGATTCGATCTTACATGTTATTGTTATTAGTCTCTTTTATATATAAGCCAATTATTTAGACAAACCACAAGTGCATGCAAACAATCTAACCGCAAAAATGTTACGCCATCCGTATCAATCAAATAAAAAAACTAATGTAGTCAGTGTCAGATAAGAGTTTCAGGTTTTCACACATGAAGCAGGGGGGTGGGGAGCAGCCCAGAGGGACCTCACATCTGCTTTCATGTGTGCATTTAGACTAGTGAGTGGAACTAAAACCTGGCCTGCGAACCAACACGCCCGGGCTCCATTGGGACACGCATAAGCGACAATAACAACCGAATTAACCGTGCACATGCAGGCGACTGCGTATTGAGCTAATACTGGTTAGCTGTGGGCTCAGTCAGCAGCCTGGGGTCCACTCTGGTCCACTGATTCGAGGGGCTACAATGAACCATTATGCAGCTCGGATTCTGCACTGTGAAATTAGACCAGGGTGTGAAGGTGGAAAACCCAAACAGGCATGAGGCTGAAACGCGGTATCACGCTTTCTCGCCTGTCTCATGCCCACGCCTCCACACTGTCAAACTCGATAAAGAAGAACATAGGACATGATCAGGAGTGTCTAACGAGCCGTCTTCCTTCCTGACTTGTTGAAATACTGTCACCTGAATTTTTTAAGCCATTCAGAAATGAAATACTTTAAAAAAATCGGGTACAAACTTGTTTTCCAACTTCTCTAAACATTCCCTTCTGTACTTCAAGGCAACAAAAGTCAAGAGAGTGCGAGTAATGAAATAACGAGCCAACCTCCAGCAGTGCTGCTGCAGGAGATAACTTTTAAACTTCCTCATCAGTGAATTTCTCTTTATTACCTTGTGTCGTTTTTACATTTACTTTGACAAATTGCAACTGAGGATCACTTGGTTATAGTCTCTCATATTTTTTTCCCGTCCATCTGAAATTCTCTTTTGACCTTCGACATGCTGCTGCCTTCATGCTGGCAGCTCTAATAGCATCCTATCCACAGAGACCAGACTAGCACTGCTTGATCCACACAAAGACACACAGACACACACGACTCTCCACTGAGACTTAGTCGTAGCCTTTCTGTAGTATTCCTGAAACACTGATAACCGAATCCTCTCTTCTCTTCCCTCGTGTGTGCAGCACAAAGGTCGTAAATGCATTAATCTAACATTTGCACAGGCGTGCATGCACACATAGATGTCACACAAGTGTATTAAAGAACAAAACTGTCTTAACAAAAAATAAACCACACTATGAATAGCAAACAGCACAGACGCCGACACGTCTTCCTTTTACCTGGACCTTTAGGGCCTCGGCTGTCTTGGTGGAATCTGAAGGTGGAGCCTCCAATTTCAGTATCCATGACCACAGCCACACACAGAGCAGCTGAAACAGTCAACACAGGCTGGCAGAGAGCTGGTCTCCAGCACTCTCACCACACCAGGCCTAGTTATACTCTGTCTGTGTGAGGTACACTGATTACTGATATTACACACACACAAACACACACACACTACCTACACTGCAGGGTATGTGTAAACTCACCATGCAGAAGCAGGTCGCTGCATTAAACACAAGCATATGCTAGCAAGGAGTCTTACTATGATCTTGCACACAGCACTCCACTAGACTGGGCTTCAACACGCTACACTAGTCTGTATTCCACTGCATTACATTGGGCAGGCTAACGCTAGCTGATGCACTGTGGAACAAGTGCAGGGCCTTGCTAGCAGGTTGCTAGGCTAAGCTAAAGCAAATCAAGGCCTCCTGCAGTCATTGGTGTGAGAGCCCATTTTCACAGTTCACACCCGACCTGCTAATGGCTGATCATTCATTCACGCTCTCTGTTGATTGCGCAGGCAGGGGGTTGGCCAATCGTACAGTTCGCTAATGTACCGTACATAGTGAGGATAATCGGTGAGAGCAATAAGCATGCTAATGTTCTGTTGGCCATGAAAACTGAGGTCTGGTAATCTGGGAATACTTTAGAACAGGATCACTGAGTTGTATTTAGTCGGGAGCTGCAGGTCAGCACAGCAATGGACATTAAGATGAATCAAGACACAAACTTTATTCAGTCGGGGGAATCTGGGGACGCTCGGCGTTGAAACCAATGTCTGATCATTTCCACGGCCATTTCTGGTGACAGTGTTGCTGTTTCAAGTTTAACCGAAGCCGGCCTTCTGTCACGTTTATGAGGTCCGGCAGAAAACTTCACATATCACATTGAGTTTCTGCAGTAGCTGAGTTTAACTGTTCTAACTTTAACATACCTGCATTTTGTGCTTAACTCTTTACACTTTTGCTTTCCTGTAGCAGGTGGATCTGTGATCACTGACTGAACCATAAAAACAAACTACAGATAGTATATGCAGTATCTATGAAAGCTGTAGCGTGACCTTTCTGTCACCTTTGCATCAGGAGCAGCTCTGGCTGTTGGTACGTACTGTATATTCTGTCTGGTGTATTTGTACTATATATCCTGGTACACTGATGTAAGCACATTCTGACATAATATGTAAGCAAAGTATGTTCCTTCTTTGTGAAATACAGCGATTATTATTATTATTATTATTTACAATTTGTAATTAAGACGTAAGCATATACCTTTAACACTTTCTTTCAAAAATAAAATGAAGGGACTTTTCCAATCATCAGACTTTGTTTCCATCTCACCAGATGCTGGTGCCATTTTCTTCACTGAATCTTATTAGGTTTGAGCACTGCTGACCGGGGCATTGAACTCAGAAAACAGAGTTCGTGGGCAACATGAAATACAGGCAATGACAACAAACTATCATTCATTCATTCGTTGAACCCATTACACTACCTGATTTGCTGATCAGCACAACGTAAAAGCAAAGACAAAGAAATGATGAATGAGGTCAGCTCATATAAAGAAGTCAAAACTCACAGAGTCTTTGCTCTCTATGGAATACATTCATTTGAGGAGCCTCACCTTAATTATCGAGGCTTTCACATGCAACAAAGAGAGAGAAGGATCTCCATATCAAATCTATTCTGCATTCACTATTTTAACTATTTTATTTCTGAACACACACAACCTTGCATCATCAGATTCTGTAATGAAGTGATGCTCTTAATTGGTTGTGCATTTGTTCTCTTGCAGAGATGCATGTTTTTGGGAAACATTTTTATTCCAATTTTACTTTCTGAGTGACATCCACCCAAACTTATCAAAGATTTCTGCAGTTTTAGATTGAAGCTTTAAGTGCTCGACACTCAGGCTGATCTGAGACAGTTAGAAGAGTTGATTGTGTTACTAATTAGTGAACAGAGAAGCGGGGAAACTAAGTGTGAAGGAAGAAGGAACCCTCACAAATAAAACCCTTTATATATTAAGGCAGCAGGCCTCGGGCGGAATGGGGGACGTTAACAGTAAAAGCACATTTCACTCCCTAATTAATGTTAGTATATACAGTGGAATGCTGCGCACGTTCTCCGCGGTTTCCGCATTGTGTTTAGAAATTCTAATTGACGTTAAGCTTATATCAGTTTAGCATTTTCTGTGTCAGCAAAGAGCTGTGAGGCATGCTGATGTGAAACATGTTGCATCTGCCTCCCTCACAGGTTTTTCACAGTGCATTAGGAGAACCTTGTAGAATTAGTCTTTAAGATCACACCGCATTTTCTGTGCGACTACACATCCTTACCCTGTGGATGAGCTCGACTCTGCTGCTCTGTCCATCTGGATATCCCGGCTCATCCCAGAAAGTCCAGTTCTGCCAAACATGACAAACTTCCTCAACTAGATTGGATTATAGCGCGAGAGGGAGCGTGCAGCCACGGCCTCAGACTTAAATGCTCTCCAGGCTAAAAAGAGAGTGATAGAGTTAGTGCCAAGGAAGCATAATTAATGTTCTTAATTGGGCCTTTCCTTACAGTGGCGACTGATAGTTCACTCATTGCCAGGCTCCGGGGCCACTGCCATGCGCTTGCTAATGACGTGTGTCCTGTGCCTGTCTGATCTCATACAGTTGCCGGCCTTCTCTCGCAAGAATCCATCTCAGACACAAACGCTTAACTGTGGGCAGAGGATGAGATGCACTCTGAAACATATACACACAAAACAGATTCCTCGTACTTCTCGAGAAGCTACCATCTCTCCTCGTGCCCCCTTTTCCCCCCACTGCCGAATGATGAATTGAGTCATAACAAGCCCCCTCTGTGTCTCATCTGATAGCCTTTGTCCACTACAAGATTTACTTAACCTCCTGAAGCTGCTCTCCCCCAGAGGTCTTACTTACAAGCACTCTCCTCCTCCCTCTGACCCGTGGCTTAGTGACATCAAATGGGCAACGAGGTGTAAATCCGTTGCTCTTAAAGATCCCTGCCACAGTTAAGTCAGGTGTGACACACAAGCCTGTTTTGGCAGGGACAAATTGTCTGGTGTATCCATTTTGTCTGAGAGGGGATGAGCGTGAAGTGCTGCAAGGATTTGTTGTGATGTTTGAAGGTTAAATGAATTAAATACATTCAATTCCTAATGATTGTGTGGTTAAGATTCATACATCTCTGGTCTGATCTTTGCTGCATGTCATCGCGCTGCATCTCTTCCTATGTTTTTTGACTCCACTGAATGAAAATAATAATGCAAATAAATGACCATTTTTAAGCTCTAAAATTATATAGATTGGATTCATTTCTTTACCTGAGGCTGTATCTTGTGTTGTGCGTGCTACATTAACACAACATCACTTGTTTAGATCACAAAAAGCACAAGTAAGGCCTTGAGACTAAAAAGCAGGTCATTTTAAAGACATAAAAACACATTTAGTCGACTTGAATGTCCACTGGCCTCCTGTTTCCTCTGGGAAACATCTCACCAGCAGGGGTCAGTAGTGCACTGCCATCTCAGTTTCTTGTCATCAGCTGATTGACTTTCACTCAAAGCAGCTGCATACAAGGTTTTATATAGGCTGCACTAATTATTTCAAACATATAAATACTTCTTTTTTTTTTCCAGGTTTACATAATTTTCTGTATTCTGTTGTGATGATAAACATGAAATAAATCAGACACATATAATTAAAAATGATTATTTTCATGCTTCCTATTAAAAATGATGTCGAGGGTCACTAACTCATGGACAGCTGCTGGGTGGAGAGCTTCTTGTTTTTAAATCATAATGAAGGTTCGAGAAGGAGGCTGAGACATACGAAGGTAAATACTGACATTACGTCGTAATTGTTAAATTTAATCAGCTTTTACAGTTTTCGTCTCAGTGACTTCAGATATCTCATGACATTTCTGGCCTAAATTTAAATCCACTTTATTTCTTCTCCTAATTAGCATGTCTAACTATCTCTCTGCACGAGGCTGGCTTTGTTTATCGTGGAGTGCCACGTACAAAAAAAATCACAACGAACAGAAACAATCACCTTAAGTAAATAAAGGCCACGCAGTTACATCTGCACACAAATCCGTGTGCTGAAATGCCATTCGTCTTGGCTTCCTCGGTCAGAGGGACTGGGTGGCAGCTTAGTGTCCAACAAGGGGAGAGACTGACACACTTTCTCTCTGCGTTTTCACCCTCAGGCAGAGAGCTAATTAAGGAGGGACTCTGGTTTTATTTACTGTCAGCTCCTGGCCCCTGGGTGTGTGTGTGTGTGTGTGTGTGTGTGTGTTGGTGTGTGTGTGTGCGTGTGAGCCGGACTTATTTTGTCCTATCTGAGACCGTTTTCAGTCACACCAGTTTAGTTGGGCCTTGCCATTTTGCCCACATTCAGCCAGCGGCACTACGATAGTGGTAGTGCTGACTGTTATCCATTAGCTAAGGCTTCTCTTAGAAGGGTATCTCCACAGCGATGCAGGGAGGCGCTGAGCACGGCAGCCAGCGCTGCAGGGAGAAATGTAATTACTATGCCCTCAATATGATACAGATATCACAGATACATTAAAGATGGGATGTGGAGATCCGCTGTGCATAAGAGTGAGGCATCACAATAAGACGAGTAATGTGATGGAGATCATTACATCACTCTTTAGTAAGAATCCCCTGAATGTACAGTATGCAATATAACGGACGTTTACCAGATATTCTAAATAATCCATGGTTGTTTAATGAGCATCCTTTCTGCTTGTTTTGATCATCTGTATCACACAATGTATCATCATCCATATTTAGGACAATTACTGTATCTTTACCAGTAGACTTCTTAAAGCGTATCTAATATGTTTTAAGTATTTTCATCACAAGTGGATGTCTTTTTAAAGTATATTGTATTTCAGATTAACATTCATTCATTGCAACTTGATATATCTCATCTCAAACTGCTCCTAATATGTTTAAAACTCACCGCACACCCAAAGTGCTCGCTGTAATAAACATTTTATCAGCAAATAACCTATTTTAGATTCATGCTGACAGACTGTTGACACACAATATTACAGTGATGCCACATAGAATACTTAAAAAGAGGAAGAACTGTCTGAACTTAATCTTTCTTACTTCACATGGATGTTTGACCTTCACTGTACAAAAGTTTAGGTTTAGTTTCTTTGCCCTAAATCTGGGGTTAAGACGTGTGTTTTCACTTGTCTGAAAGCCAGTTGTGCTTCAACATTTGACTTATTTACTGTGATTTGTGGAAGCTGCAGCACATATTGACACTGAGGCTCTTTAAAGCAAAGTAGGAGACAGTTTGAAGCCAGCAGTATGACTTCTTGAAAGAAAAAGATTTGCACATTTATGAATGCTAAAATCTTTAAATGCTAGAAAACAAATAGATTTGCATTTACAGGCTTTAACTAGTGACCACATCGGACACAAACTACAATAACTTTTTTTTTTCTTTTAAAGGGACAGTGCACATTAATAAAGAAACGTAAAAAGTACATATTGTAAATGCGCCAGAGTTAGCATAAATGCTAGTTTGCTGTCCCTTGGTGGGTCATAGACTAAAAGATTTAACTCACAAGGCTTTAAAATACACAAATACATTACAATCAATCAATCAATAAGACAAAGTGCATGATTTTAAATGCTAGAGTTGTAGTACTGGGGTTTGAAGTGCTGAAGTTAGTGTGTATTGCCAGTATAGGAGTTATTTGGAGAAGTACACAAAATCAATAAAGAATTCATCATTCAGTTATGCAAAAATCACCAAAGGCAGCACGTGTATACATAGATGTATGTAAACATGTATCGTAGAATGTCAAATAAGTACTTAAAAGTACAGAAAGGCAGGTTTAATACAGGCCTACGTGGTCATTTTAAAGATTAAACGCCTTTTCATTCTCATGTTGCTATTCTCCTAAACCTCGCCCAAACGCAAAGCCAAGTAATAAATACCCACTGTCTCTGTTGACTGTGGATGGTCATCTGTAGTTAAGCTGACAGTGGACATCCTCCTAACATCCGCTGATGTTGATCAAACAGAACCTGCAGTCCCCCACTGGCCCCAAGCTGATTCAAACAGTACCTCAGCAGGACTCTCTTTACAGGGTTCCACTAAAGCTCCATTTGTTGGTGACAGCACTGCTGCAGAGGTGACACACCACAGTGACAGGGGCAGCTCCCCCCCCTCCACTTTCTCCACCACCATCCACTCACCCAGCGGTGGTGCCCCAGTGAGGCCTGTACCTCCCTCATGTCAGTCAGTAAACTGCAGGCAGCCACACACACACACAAACACACACACACACATGCACGCGGCAGCATCGACAACCTGGAAATGTGGAGGGGAACGACAGGACGGAGTGGGAAAGTGAAATAAAGGAAGTGATGGATGGATGGAGGCAGAGTGTTTCAGTGGCATCCGAACAGCGAGCACAGCGAGGAGAACTCTCATTATGTGCTGTTGTGTCTGACAGTGACGGTGCTGTAGCGGCTATACAGAGTTGATGACCCAAGTGACCCGGAAAGCAAGGCGTGGCCCACACAGCTGTGGTCACTGTGGTGATCTCACACAGTGTAATTAATGCACACAATCAGAGGTGTCTGCGTACGTGTGTGCGCGAACACACATGCAGGGGTTTGCCTGCTTATTACAACCAAACAGTGAGTTACAATCTGACAACAGAGAGCTCTGGGTAATTTCCCATCATGCCTCATCAGGAACAGCGGGGGGCCAAGAGCCTCACCACATCAGCTCACACTCGGACCTGGGTGGAAAATTACCATCATTAAACAGCGATGTGCGAAAGAGAGAAAGAGGGAGCCAAAAAAAAAAGAAAAAAAAAGAAAAAGAGAGAGACAGAGAGAGCCCCTGATAGACAATGGGATAGTCGGAGAGAGACAGATTGGATGACAGGCACTTCATATGAAAGGAATCTGATGAAAGGAAGGAGAGAGATTGGCACAGTCTGGTTACAGTAAAAAAAAAAAAAAAAACTTGATGCAGTATTGATCAAGGAAAACTGGAGTTCTCGGTATCTGTAATCCTCAAAAGACAAATCTATAATACAATTCCACTTTGATGAAAACGCACAGAACAAATCTCGATCAGTTTTCTCGTCTTTCTTTTCTCTGTCCGCACTTTCCAGCCTCTCATTAGCAAGTGGCTGTGATTGCGCTGGATTGAACAGTGACTCTGTATTGATCGGGGCAGCCCTCTGAGGACTAATGTAATCAGTGCCCTCTGCCTCCGCAAAACCGAGAGGCAGGTGGTGAAGGGCGAGATTAGCAGCGAGACAGGTGGGAGAACGGGCAGGAATAAAGCACACGGAGTCCCTTATACATAAAATATATTTACAGTTTATACGTTGAAGAGGTGAAGAGGTGAGGGAGGGGGGAGGCCAAGGAAAACCAGACAGCTTTATACAAAAAAACCCCCCATTAAAATCACATTGTCTTTCATTTTTTTGGAGGTTAAACAGAGTGAAAGCAAAGCTCGAAGCAAACCGAGACGACCTCCCGCTTGTCAAATCTCAATCTTTGCTCCACAATACGATATGTGGCGGAGCTCTGAGCTGAATCCTAAAAACTCCGACGCCTCGCCTCGTGTCCGCTTAACGTGACGGTGACGTGTAAACGTTTGAGTGGGATCTCTGTATTAAGAAATAGTGGTTGTCTACTTAAAGACACATCTGTAAAATCACAACTCTGAGCTCAGACAAGTTCTGGTTGTTCTTGGAGGGACACGATGTTTCCTGACAGTCCGTAGTCTCGCAGCTCCCCGGCCGTCTTGACAGCTCTACTAGGCCCATGGCTCTTCTTAACTCCTTCTGTCTTCCTATCTTTTTCTCAGCCCGTGTTGAAAGTGTTTACCCTCCCATCCTCTGCCATTTACTTCAGTGTCCCTGCACATATGTCTGCAGCTCGCCGTTACCCACTTTGACTCCCTCTTGCTTTTGCTTCCCCCAGTTTCCAACAGTCCCACACAGGTTTTTTTTTTTTTTTCTCTACCTATAGTTATCTTGTGAAAATTGCAAAACAAATAGCAGCCCCCTCACCCCCTGAGTACTTGACTGAATGTTCACCTGGCTTCTCTGCTGGCTGGAGATGAGACGAAAGAAGAGATATAAAAAAAAAAAAAAAACAAATGTTCACCTGGCTTCTCTGCTGGCTGGAGATGAGACGAAAGAAGAGATATAAAAAAAAAAACAAATGAGATGAAAAATAAACAGAGAGCGAGACCCAGGAGGAAGAGACGGACATATGCAGAACGGAATTTATGTTTTGTTAAGGAGCGGTCATAATTTGCCCCCACCCCCCAACCCTCTCGCCCTCCATCTTTTCCATAACACATATACTGTATCTTCACTCAAACACACACCCACACATTCCCCATGTAAAGGCCTACACAGATGCGCTCTTGGTGAGGAGGAGAGAAGAGAGAGAGAGAGAGAGAGTCTTTGCATGGATGACCCAGTTGGGCTTGTGCCAGTTCTGGAAGAGCCTGGAGCCAAAGTGTAGACCTGGAGACACACACACACACACATTTACAGACACACACACACACACACACCATCTGGTCCCGTGCCTTTTAATAACTGAAACAAGGCACAAGATGTAGGCAGCATGGTGCATGGTTTCCCATCAGCCTGGCAGCGAGAGAGCAGTAAGTAACAATAGCAACAATAGCCCTGAGAACAGTAAATACACAAAGCATTACAGGTGTAGATGGAAGCGCACGGCAGCAGCGGCGGATAAGGCCTTTGTTTTGCAGAAAATTGGAGAATTTGTTGGAGCAGGGAATAATGCTTTCTGGGTTTCAACACACGGGGATGTTCAAAAAGATGCGGGCCGCGCTTTCTCGCCATAGCCAGCATAAATTCTTTCTCTTCCTTTGCTCTCTCTCTCTCCCTCTTTTTCTTCCTCTCTGTCTTTCTCCCCCTGCTGCGTACAGGAGTCAGTCTGACTTTTGATCCTGACATCTGCGTCTTGCAGGAATGTCTGTGTGCTCTCTCTGCCCTCTGATGTAGCTCCAGGAACTAATGGAATGTGAAAGAGACAGACGGGCTTCTCGTCTGAAAAACACTGCCCTCTCTCCGTACACGTGTGCATATATGTGTGTGTGTCCATGTGTGTGTGTGTGTTGTGGGTAGAGAGGGCACTCTTGCTCCCACACATATCTACTGTCTGCTTCAATCCAGCCTTTTCAGCATCCTTCTCTCCTCCTCCTCAACCCCAAATAAAATGAAATGAAATGAAAGAGGGTGAGACAGGGGAGAAAAGCAGATGATAAATGAGTTGAACACCTCAATTTAAGTTTTTTTTTTTTTTTTTGCGCACGGCAATATGGAGAGTGGTTTTAGATCGGCTAACCTTTGAGCCGCGGCGTATGGGTTAATCCCACAACTCTTTCACTTTCTCTCCCTCTCTCTCTCTCTCTCTCATTCTGCGCAGAGTCTGAAGGTCTAAAAGGGTGTTTACAATTCACTAATCTGACTTCAAAACCAGCTTAACTCTGGGAGACATCAAAGGTGCGCGCGTGATGGCCCCACTGATCCCAGTGAGGGGGGGATGTATGATAGACTGGAAACATAGTGAGAAGGGGTTGGAGGAGGGAGGGAGGGGGAAAAAAAAGGAACAAGAGGAAACTAGATATTTCTGAGATCTTGTGATGACTGTCTCACTTGATCAAAAAAAAAAAAAAAAAAAAAAAGTTCCAGACTTATGATAAGGCTTAAAACACTTCATGAGGCTGATTCATTCTGGATCAGAGCTGTCAATAAAACAATCAATACAGAAAAAAATGCTTTGTGACAAACAGAGTGAAGCTTGAAATATGTTTGCACCCCAATAACGAACGCACCTATCTGTCATCTTTATCTAAATCGCTCATGATGAAAGGGCAGCTAATCTTTCAGCCTCTGCTTTTCATAAACATATTCATTAGGAATTGATAGCTGGATTTTTTTTTTCTAATACAGCTCCAGGAAGTGGACAAGGGGGGGAAAGTCTTTGTCCTGGTGAGGCTAACTAATGATGAAGAGCTCATTTAAACAGGACTTGCATGAATATCTGCACAGGAGAAAATGCAGGCAAGGTAAAATTAGCCAGTAATAAATGAACATTGTGGAAATACATCTGGCATTAATTGTCATCTAAAGGTCACGGTTCATTAAATTACCATTAAAAGAGTTTGAGAGAATATATTTGGTGCTCACTGAGGTATGCCGGCTTTGTGAAGTAAAACGTATAAATAACTGTAATAACTATAGCTGTGTTTCTAAGACCTATTAATATCAGATGGAGGGCAGAGAGCCTATTCTGCATGGACATTATCAAGGGATTCGCGCTATTAACAGATGTATTTTTCCTCCTCCTTGAACACGTAGAAATAATGCAAATTATAATAAATTGTCATGTAATGAATAGTCAGCTCCCCCCCACCCCAAAAAAAAAAAAAAAATGTGGACAATATGATTTGATGGAGATGAACTGATCGCCGTCCTATTAGTTATTCAGGATGTGTGCTGAATACATCTTGATGCAAAGTTCTTTTGTGATTTCAAGTTTGTCCCACATTTCTATTGAGCTATCAGGGACGGACATGCGAGAGCGCCTCGAGCAAACATCTGCTCACACATGTACACATATGTATAAACATACACAGGCTGACATACGTGCCCACGCTGCACCCGTTGGAGACGAAACCCTTAGACGAAAAATATATATATGTTAAAATAATACCAAAAAAAAGAAAGAAATGCAAATGAGAGAATACAGTAAATGCATATTTTATTGGGAGGAAAGGAAGGAGAAAGAGAGCGAATGTGTGTGTGTGTGTGTTAGAGGGAGGCAGAGCAACATGAGACAGAGACACTCGGGTGGACAGACACTGATTCCCCCAGGTGCATGTTGGGTAAGTCTTCAATAATCTGGAGTGACAAGGAACAGAAGGAGCCGATTTCTCCTCATGTCATATCCTCTTTCTCTTCTCGCTTCCTGCTTCTTGTCAACAGGACTTTAAACTGGTGTTTGTTAAATTGGATGTCAGGTTCAACAGAGGACTTTGTTACATCGAACGCTTGTCTGTTTGCGCGCGCGCGTCGTCCCGCGCGCGCACAAACACGCGCGTCCGACGCCCTCATTTAAAACGTGGTAACGTGTTGTCTCTCGGTATTAATGGGTCTGGGTCAGAGAGTATAACACTGCTGAAATACCGTCACTCGAGATCTTCCAGAACTCATGTAATTTCACACGTGCCGTTCAAACACAAAAGCCTCGGTTACGCTGATTCAGAATCTCCCCCCTCCGCTGTATTGGATGGTGAAGCCCCGGAGCCTCTGCTGCTCAGCCATGCCACTGTAGCAGGTCCGTCCCGCCTTTCCAGGAAGCCTCAGATGAGTCGGAAGCCCCTGGACATCTCCGCTAATCACTCATCCCTAAACAAGCACTTTCTAAATGACCTTAGAGAGAAAGAAACAAGAGACAGACAAGCCACACAGCCAAACAAGGCCCCCAGGCCTCGAACCAATTTAAATCCCAATTAGATTTTTCAGATACTCTCAAGAGGTAAGTGTGTGTCCGTGTATGTTCGTGCACGCTTGCGCGCGTGTCTGCGTGCGCGAGTGTGGGTTCTCTGACAACCAGCTCTTCCGTACAAACAACAAAGGTCATTCGCTGTCTGAGTCGGTGCATGTTATTGTTCCGATTAGTGTGTGTGATTTTGTTTTGACTGTTATTGTTACAATCGAGGAAGCACCTGACCTTTGACTGTAAAAAATAGAAGATCACATTATTGTCATTGTCAGAGGATTCACTTTTTTTTGTTATCATGGTATAGGAAGTCAATAAAATAAAAATCCATACTGTGAATAAATCGTAAACTAGTTTTAGACCAACAGGTCAAAGGTTACACACCAATACAGTGTCTATGTTACCTAAAATGACATAAATGGCCACACGATATTTGCTGTGACACACGTTGCAATTATCTTTTTCTTATATTCCACTTTCTTTTCCATTTATGCCCCCCTTATTTAAATTATACCGACAGAAACACTTGACAGGTTTCAGCTCCCATCACAGAAAAAGGTTTCAGATGTAAATATACAGTAGAACTCTGTAAAGAGAATCCTGCAATACATATAAAAAATCAACCCACAGCCTCGATATATTGTAGAAAAGTTGTACACGTGGTTTGTACTGATACCAAGAGAGTTACACACATTTAAAAAAACACACAAAATGAATACAACAGATGAATCAAATGGAGATTTTGCCGTTTGTGTTGCATCATATGTCAAGAAAGCACATTTTCACATCATGAAATATCTCTAATTCGTCGTTATGTTTTTATGTTGTTTATTGTAACAGCTGTTGGCGTATTAAATCCATTTTGACATATAAACAGTGGCACACACACACACACTCACAAACACACACACCAGATGGCCACTCCCCTCCCTCCCTTCCTCCCTCCCCCCTCACCTCTTACATTAAGGTCCCTGTGGCAACAGGTCAAAACAGGTCCCACCTGAACGGGGCATTCCTGGTTCACAGGTGAGCCATCTCCCTTCCTCTGCCTCATCTTTTCTTTATAGTCGCGTCCCGCATTTCTGTCTCTGTGACGGCAAATGAGAGCAGGTCAGCATGTGCCGGGTTACTTCTGCGGGACAGATGGGATTCAACAGAGATGAGATTCAGTGGACGACCCACCTGATGTAACCATAATGTAGCCAGAGCTGCCTTTTTCTGTCCTTTTGATTACCACAGCGGAGGGACGAACACATGCCGGTGCACACAAACGCACACGTTTCACGGATAAACCTTCAAATTCATGTCGGTGATATTGCATTTACGCCGGGAAACAGAGGCTGGTTGTGTGTTTAGTACTGGCCTTTGTCATCAACTGTAGCTAAATGAGGTTTTAGTAGCAGCGCTGTGCTCTTGCCTCATTCCTCCCCATGCCTCTAGGTGGCAGTATTGTCATATCAACATCTCCACTCAGACCAGGCCTCTCTTTGCCCCAGCTTCCACATCTCCACAAAAATCTCAACGCTCCTCATTCACAGCAGAATAGTGTGAGTGCTGCTAAAAGATGATCTACCTTGTGCTGCTTAAAATGTTCGGTTCTACATGAAATATTGCATGAAGTTGCCACAAGGTTGTTCTTTGTGCATTTGATTCTGCATAAATGTGACACGTTTTCAGTCATTCATTTAGAAAATTATATACATTTACACAAAATCCACAATTTTACATCCATAGAACTGCACAAAAACAGGAAAGTATATTTTTTATGGGAAAGGAATTCATGCCTATCAATACTTCTTTAGATAAAACAATTGCAAATTCCTCTTTGTTCAACAGCACATAGTCGTTACTGTAAATGACACAATGGTGATCACAGTGTTAAGGTCAGCAACAGCAACATCCCTACAACCCCTAAAGTCATCTACACTGAAGTATTTTTGTCTAGAGCGTGTGCAGTGTGTCATTTTCTACGGAGCCAAGGTGTTTCGGTTCGGGTTGGTGGTTGCGTGCAAAGCAGCACCGGTTCCGACGCTGAGAATGAGCCCGAAAGAGAAGCGATAACGGCCTCATGATTTGTACAAGTGAGCGACACACAATTAGACTCATTATTGTATCCTGGAGATGAGAGAAGTGCAACGTGGGCCCTCCCCTGCCGTGACTTGGCACCCTTTGGAGACAGTGAATCATGTACACATGTACACATTTCCCACCACAATACAACAGAAATGATTCAAACAGCCTGCTCCATTCATACACAGTCAGCCAAGCACACAGTTTACATCTATCAGCAACTGCCAAACGGTATGTAGGTATCTGGCCGACTCGCCAGCCGACACACGTTCAGGTTTCTCAACCCATCCTGGCTTTGAGGAAACTGATTTCCTGCGTAAAAGTCCTTAACAAAGTCTGGTTTTAATTCTTTAAAAAAAGGCCCTATTTGATGTTTACAAACCTCAATAGCACACACAGTAGAGTGGACAAAGAAATTGAGCTCAAACTCATGGTCACCTTTACTACTGTAGTTTTGGTATTTATACCCGCAGGCTACCGGACACCTCCTTGTGTTCACGCTTTTCCCTCCTTCCTTGGCTGCAGGACCGTAGGTGCACCTGAACTCCCCAGCAGAGTGCTGGTCTGACAGCTAACACTGCACTATGTCACTGTGCGCACTGATTGTCTTATCTGCCCATTTATCACAGTTGAATTGGAACCAGCCTTGCCTGAAACCTGCTTTCAGACTTCGTTCGGGTGACTTGGGATGCATGATGCTGCAATTGTTGAGCTTTCAGAAATGGGGGTTCCATTGCAAATGTATTCAGGGTTATTTTAACTTACCGAGTTACTTAATGTGTTTCATAACTGGTCAGGGATAATAATGACAATTAGCCTGCCACTAAGTAACGGTAGGGGCATTGGTATACGTTTTAGCCTGCATGTACGCGTGCTGCGTCAGCAAACTGGTATAAAATTACTTCCTGACAAGTGCAATGTTCTCCAGCTTCAAACAATCTTAAATGGGAGCTCGCATAAAGTTGGGAAAAAAAAACGCATCGGTGTGCGAGACGAGGCTGGCTCCATGAGGCTGTCCACACAAGCTGTTTGCACACAAACCAGCGCTGATGTCTTCTGTCAGCCCTCATTTTGGTAAACACTGATGTCTACATGAGGAAACAGAGTGACAGGTGCATGATTGAAGTACTTAAAAGCAGACACTCTCAGCGACTGTCCTCCTCTCTCTGGATCTCCCAGGGTTGCTGCATTTTCTATCCTGACATTATATGCATCAGCTCTCTTTCATCTCCTGCCACGTTTTTTTTTTCTTTTTTCTTTCTTGGTCTAGTTTAATTGATGCAATGCACATTTTCCAAGCTTTAGTGTTAATTGTAAAATAGTTTCTAACAGATCAGAATAATCATCTCGTTATCATTCACAGATGCATCATTTCCAGCTTCTTCATTAAAAAAAAAAGGAGAGCATCGCTCCGAAGGGATGCAGGACAAACTTGTTTGATTCTGTCAGGCAGGAGCTGGCTTCACATGGACTTTGCCACCTTTTCAAAGACTTTGCATCACGAACAGGTCTGCTTAAACGAGATCTGTAAAAGATAAACATTAAATATGCATCCAGATCTTCTGCTTGGGCGAGTGGACTGAATTTGTATGAATGGCTAATGTGTTGCTGTGACGGCAAGCAACTAGATTGATCACTCATTACGATATCTGCTCCATTGGCCATTAACACCCGCAAGGAGCCTAACCATGGGCCCCATCACACAACAGGGTTAAATTGAGAGTGAGGAAGTGAAGTGTGCTCGTGTGTGTGTGTGTGTGTGTGTGTGTGTGTGTTTGTGTGTGAGGCGGGGTAGGAATAAGGATATCTGCATGATCCAAATATGGTCAGCTACAGGCTGCTGCAGGCTGACAGCTGGGGTGACAGTGTAGGTGAGAGGGTTCAGGTGTCCTGGTATACATAAGGTGTACAATACATCTCTATAGTTTCTCACCAGGGATACTGTCCTCTGTACTTATCACACTCACTAACCACATTAGGCCACAATGCTGCTGATAAAAGCGCAACCATTTACCCAGATGGCTCTTTAATGGAAGAAAATCATATGTGTGATAATATTAGACATGGGCTACAAACTGTAGGCGTCACATGCGGCCTGCATTTTTTTTTTTTTCCCCCCTCTCCTGGTGGCCTGTACATCCGAGAGTAAGAAAGAACAACACATGTAAATTTAAGAGCGAGTCAAGAGGCTCTCCACACCCACAGCTGCAGGGATGTTGTCAGAAGAACAAAATTTAATAAACCCGTCCATGACACCTGCACACACTTTCTTTCTTTCTTTCTGCGTCTCCTGGTGTTTTCTCTTTCTCTCTCTATGACACACACACACACACACCTGCCTAAGTGAAGGATTTACTTGTATTACACACAGTACATTGAACATGCCAATCACCGAACAGTGCAGCTGTCTGTGTGTTGTCTGTGAGCTGTCTGCATTCCTTTAGAAATTAACCGTGCACCTCAAATACTCTCAGACACGCAGCTTTAAACGCTAAAGTGGGGGACAAATGTCACGACAAGCTACTCCATCACGTACGTGTCAGGATCGCTGATAGTTTTTAATTAACGTGAGCAAATGACTAATGTTCAGCATATTTAAAAACATGTTGAATTTCTACCTAAATAATTCATCTGTCAGTACACAAATGTATATAGGGCGGATCTGCTACTGCACGCTGTCACACACCCTCACCGCAGTTTAATTCCAAGATTAACATCAAGATGTCATACCTTTAAGGCAAAAACTGAATGGTGACAGACAAGTGCTGCAATTCCTGTTTCTGAACAACAGCTAAAAATAGCACTGCTGTACATCCACAGGTGGAGAAACAATAAATTCAAGTCCAAAAAACTCACATTTCTCATATTATTATATGTTATTTAAATCAGAATCGATTTGGAAACTATTTCAAAAGTGGAGGACGGTCATTTCTTCTTTCACAACAGTCGTATCACACACAAGATCCCCAAATGGACCAGTTTGAAACCCAAGTATTACGAGACCTGCAGCTTTTTTTTTGTCAGAGATGCTGGTGTTGACATAAAGTCTGTTTACTCCACTGTGCTCCCTCTGTAAAGATTCTGTCCACAGAGACCTCATACGGGGTGAGGGGACCCCTATTCATCTCCTCCCAAATGGGATAGCATCCTCCAGGGGAGAGGGGTGACACAGTCGCTGCCAAGGCGATGGGGAAGTCCTTCAGCTGATAATAGCAGTCGGCGGGGGGAACAACCTCAGCAGGCACCAGGCCAGACAACTGTCAATCAAAGTACCTCTCCTCTTTTCCCACTTTTGGTTGCTGCCGCCCCTCCTCTCTACGTGTCTCTCTTTCTTCCATCTCGGTTTCTTCCCTCCCCCGTCACAGTATGCCCACCGAAGAAAAATTCTGGACCCAATCCCCCCCAGCCCCGGAGATCCTAACAGTGAACATAATGGGCATGATGCTCCGACAAGGACTGGTCAAGGGAACCGGAGACAAACATCAATTACAGATGTGTAATTGTGAATAATAAGGCATTTTAATGGGTCAGCTAATTGCGGATCGGCAAGGACAACGAGCGGGCACAAAAGTAGAAAATAAACATTGGAATATTCTGTCCAACTATTTTTCATTTCTCCCCTCAGCGCAACGGATAAGAAATAATAACAATTGTGGATCCCTTTTTACCTAATTAGTAATTACCACAATGATAATTACATGACTGTGCAATCACATGAAACAAATTGTTATGAGAATAAAGTGCATCCCCCCTCTCAATTTGTTTAATTTGTAACTTTGAGTCTAAATCATTCATTCATCAATGCTGGAAAAAAGGAAAGCTGCACAGAAGAAACAATAACAACAACCTCTTTGACTAATATTCAGAACAATAAAATGATATAAATGTTTACCTGAACACTCCAGCAGTAACCAGATAATGATTTCTGTTCCATTAACTGCAATGTATTTATGCATTTCTTCACTCTGGTCAGAGATACAGGTTCCCAGCTGCAAAAAGCTAAGAAAAAAATCATTGCGATGGTCATAGGTTTTAATCCACTACATTTGCAATAACCACTCCAAAGCATGAACTGCTTATTGGCAGCTTTAGGTATTTATTTCATCTCTCAATGTCGGATTTTTCTTCCATCACACAGACCTTTCATGGTATCATATATTGCATTCATACTGCAATGACTGCTCTGTTTTTTGTTAATCTTTTGTTCTGGTTTTTTTTTACACTGCCTTATTGCAAACAGTTTGTCCTCTTGTGGAACAACAAATAGCGCAACATAAATGAGCTGAACTGTGTTAAAACAAGACTAATTTGTGCAATTTGAGTTCCCATCACAAATCTGTGTATAAATAAATACCACCTGAAAGTACCTCCTCAGGTGATGACCTTTGTGACGTTCATATAAATGTAAATGATTTAAGTGTCTTAGATGGTATCCAATTAAAAATGTATCAGGCAAACTTTAATGATATTTTTGCATGTACAGTGCTTAATGTTTAATTTATACAGGCCAAAGCACAGAAGTAGCCAGCGACTGGACATAATTCTATACAATTGTGAAAATTCGCCTCCATCCAAGAACTCACAACAGCACACTGTTTACTCCAACATGTCTTGAAGAACATTCTGGTTAAGCAGCTTTTTTTTAAATGCAGGTTTACTTGAATGAAGAGCTAACCGCAGCCGGCAACAAGGGGGAATAGTTGTTTTGACTTCTTATAATGCTATACCTTCAAGTGCACTCTCTCCAACATGTTTAAAAGAATCATTACCTTACAGAAACTTACTGACTTGTTTCATATCCAGTGGGCTCGTTGATGAAACCAGAACTGTCACCGCGGCCCTGATAAAGTGGGAGAGGTAACGCCGTTCTGTTGCTGCGAGCCGTCTATTAATGAGACGTCACTCCATCAGGGGTGGTCTGTTATGACAACTACTCGGGGCATGTTAGTGTGTTTTTGTTTGTTTGTGTACTGTACGTGTTGTTTGTCTATCTGGACACTCGTGACCCAAAGCCAACACTGAATAATGCAAATTTCTAGGATTGTTTTTTTTTTAAATTGTAATGGGCTATTTGTACATTTGTTATGCTGGACAGGAAAATGTTAATGCAAGGAATAGACAAGAATAATCACCAGGAAGGTTGTGTATAGTGAAAAATACTGCACATGCACTATGATAAAAGAAAATAAAAGATCAGCTGATGCTTGTTTGTGAGGTCTCTGTTAATACTGCCTGAAAGCACTAATACCATCAACTTCACATCTATTATGTACATTATTTTTTAGCGATTATTAGGCCACAATATAAGTTATCACAGCAAATGAATTACATGAAACAAAGCATCCGTTAATGCAGGAATCATCTACATTGAATACCGTGTCACTACACTTGCGTGACTTGCCGTGACCCTGCTGTGCATTATTGGATGAATTAGTCTCACTAAGGTGGACCATCCACTTCTTTTAAAGCAAGCTTTTTACATTTACAAGTCACTGTGTGTGCAAGCGGCTGTCTTAACCAGCTGTATGTATATCAGGTATTTGCGTGTCTAAGAATGGTATGGTATAAAAAGAAACCCCAAGACTCATAAAATATATAACACAGCCCATCTTGCAGATTTTCCGATTGGAAACATTGATGCACACACACACACAAACTTGTGCACCCACACACACACCGGTACGCTATCATATAATTTCTCCTTCAGACTGTTTCACTTGGTTGGAGCATGTCCATTACATCTCTTAGTTTCTTAAATCACTCACTCCGTGACATGAGATGCTTGATTTGTTCCCGTAGTTGCCTAAAAGACCCTTTATTAATGCTGAATATTACACAGAACCCAGATATTTCGTGTTCAAAATATCGCAACGCTTTCAGTAAACTTCAATTCTGACTCTGGGATTTAATTTAGATAAGAGGCAGGACTTTATTAATCCCACAGTGGGGGGAATTTGGAGTTGCAGGAGCAAACAGTGCAAAAAAATGTGAGGATGATGTGCATAAGTTTGGTTGATGTTGTGCAGATTGATTTCTCTGTCGTTCAGGTATTGCACACATTGCAATGTGGAAAGTATTCTATATGGAGGAAAGTAGTGATATTGCACACATAAGACACATGCATCAGATGAAAATAGTTTTTATCTTCTGTGAATGTGTTCATGTTGTTGAAACCAGTGGTACAATATCTATATATTTCCCACAATATTGTAAAGTAAGTGCATGAAATCACTCAAAATACTTTACTTGTATTCAAAGCAAAACCTTCCCAGTTCATGCAATCCATCCGTCACCAGTAACACTGCATTCTCGCTCTGCCTATATGATGAGTGCATGCTTTCCGATCATCTCTACACGATTTTTGCAGCACAACTCCTTTAAACTTTCCCTTTCATTCAGCTTCGAGGAAATTCAGTCCGTTTTTTTGTGTGTGTTCCTTTAACGTCTCCATCTCTTCAACTCGGAGGCTCCACAGATCTGCGGTCTGCTCGCTCTCTCACAGCATTTCAGCTGACATCACCAAGAACTCATTTTACCAGTCTACCCAAAAAAAAGTGCCTGGCATCAACGGAACGAACACAGCATTTTCTCTTACACAATGGATTCCCCCCGAACTCACAAAAAACTCCCCGTAATGACCAAGTCTCTCAATCCATGGCTGTGGTTGATGTTTGGCTTGCACTGTTGCTGATATTGCCCCCTCCTCCTGCTCTCTCCTTTCAAGTCCACCCATTTGACAAAGTGAAAACAGCAACAAAAACACAAACAAAAACCTCCCCCAAGCTTAGGCACGCACAGCCAAACCTGACATTCTAATTAGTTTTAAAAGTAATTGCTCGAAATGATTAGTTGAGTTGGGCCACTTTCCCTTGTTACCTCTGAATTGGAAATATAATTGTGGCGGACAGTAATTGGCCAGCAATAGACTGTTGGTTATTGTAGTCTGTTGTGGCCGGCTGCATCATTACCAAGGCTTGGACACAGTTCAGCTTTTGAACTACAGTGACCGAAGAGGAACACAAACACACACGCACGCAATGCTCTGCTTCCCCATGCCAGCTCTCCATCACCACTCGGGCCCATGCCCCGCTCTAAGGATCTAAGTTGTTTTCCATCCTGACTCTCTCTCTCGCTCTCTCTTTTTTTTTTCCCCTCCCTTTCTTTCTCTCCTCTCTTTCTTTGCCCCTGCCCTCCTCTACCTTAGGGGCAAATGGACTGCTTGTCGAGAGAAAGAAAGGCTGCGAGCTCTAATCCAGGGAGGAGAATCTTCAGCTTGCAGACAGAAAATGGGGGAAGAAGAGAGAGAAAAACACAAAGACGGGGCTCGGGTAGAACGTCGAGGAGTTTTGCTTCTTTGGTTTGAAGAGGTGACGGCGCAGAAAGTTGGGAAGCAGCCTCTCAGCAATCACATCTGAGCCTTTTTGTACTTACATCAGATGTGTGCACACATGTGTCACTTCTGTCTGTGTTTGTGGGTTTCTTTTGTGTGTGTGTGTGTGTGTGCTCTGGCTGTTATTGCCTGGATCAGTCTCTGTCTGTTTATGTTTGTTGTACAGAGTTTCCTTTGCTAAATTGTCTGGAAGCCGAACAGCCCCCATCAGTAAACCAGGCAGAAAGGGCTGCGTATCCCGCTACGGGATCCGGGACATGCCAGGGGGACCACATACACAGACACACACACAGACACAGTGTACCTTATTCTCTGACTCACGAGCACACCGCAACTCACTGACTAATTGACTGACCATCAGAGTGAAACGCGGACACACATACTTTAGTTTGCATCAGCCATTAGATGCATCTATTTTTCTTTTTTATCATAATACCGACACAAATCATGCCGATCTTGAGGCAAAGCTCATCTTAATAACTCGATAAACAGAACGAACTTCCCTCTCTCAGCCACTAAAAACACTATCCACACATGTGTATCTTCCAATTACATCTCTCTATTAAGCAAAAAGGGATATAGGTCAGGGCCGTCCGACTAAGGCTTCTGTCACCCTGCCCTCCCCCCCCGCCTTTCTGCATCACTCCTTGCCCGGGGATAGAGGTCCCATAGCTTTCTATTTGGACCCTCGGTGAGTGTACTGTATGTACAGCAGAGGCCCCACAGCTCGCACACACACATAATCCCACCCACCCGCTCCATTAGCGGGAAGAAGCACTCATAGTGTCGACTGCCTTCAGGGGGAAAAACACCGAGGCCAAGGGGAGGCTAATGTTACCGTCAAACCTTTAGCTTCGCTCTCCTATTGACTCCATTCGCACAAGCAAAAATGTTCTTTTAAGAAGTTGACAGTTTCACTTTTTTAATGAAAAACCAGCGAAAAAAAAAGTTACGCCTTTTAAATAGTCTTTGTGTTTTTTTAGCTACTCTTTGATTAGCGGACTGTGAGTATCGACAGCCTGGTGTGTGTGATCATCACAACAAACTGACAGTAGGGAGCTCGATAGCCATCCTACCCAGCCTCCAATACCATCTGTCTAGTATGGATCTCTGGAGGTTGACGCCTGTTGGCTTGGGAGATGTACACACCACAAGCCTCAAGGGCTGGCAGAACAGAGTTTGGAGGAGGTGTATCTGCCCCAATTGAAGCTGTGCAGTCATCTTCACACGCAGAATAGAGACTGGTGGAGGATACCCACTGTTTTTTCATGCTCTCTTTCGCTGTCTTTCTCCCCCTCTCGCCATCCATCCCTCTCTCTCTCTCTCTCTCCGACTCCCTTTCACACACAAACACAGAAGAGCAGGAGTGATCAAACGCCACTGTGATGTCTTAATTAAGAAGTACTAACAGGCTTGATTAAAAGAGAGAATGAAAGGATCCGTCAATGAAAGGAGCAATTCCCTTATCAGCCAACACGAGTGGATGGAGGAGGGGGGGGGGGGGACAGAATACATCAACAGAGCAGATATATGCAAAGAGAGGAGGAGGAGGAGAGCTGCAGCATGATTGAGTTCATGCAGCAGAGTGATTGATGTGACTTCAACTTAGTTTAAGAATCAAACAAGCAAAAGTTTAGTGTGATAAAGGCTGCGTAGGTTTTCGTGAGTGACCTCCTGCTGGTGGTATATCTTTAGAATGGGGATATTTTTTGCCTACAGGCAGCACTAAGAGAGACATTTGGCTGTCAGAGTAATGCTGCAGCATCTGACCCAAGTTTACTTTTGGGTCACGTTCTCTACCATGGATATGAAAACAAACAAACCATGCCATTACCAGCGACGGGCGGCTCTCTTCCTCTCTTTACCCGTATCTCCCGCTCTCCTCTTTCACGTGTCTTTGCACTTTTAAAGAATTCAATTAACCTGAAATGAACTAAGGAATCAAGCAAACAGATACTGCCTGTCTTGCCGTCTCTGCCCCATATTCAGCTATTCTCCACTCCAGTTCCCTTTTGTTCCTTCTGCCCCCTCCAGTTATTTCTCATCTTCCTCTTCCTTAACTCTTGTATTTTGTTTGTGTGACAGTTTTAGGAAAGACAGTAGATAGGGCAAATACGAGTACCCCGTGCTGAGTTAATAACACTGGCAAGAAATCAATCGAAAATCTTTGCGTTGAAGTAAATTCTATTTTGCAGCATGAAATTGAGCCATACCTGCTGTTGAAAGTGGTAAAATATTTTCTGATTATCTCCATCGGCCAGAAGAAAGAAACAGAAAGTAGGTGAGTTTGGCTCCTAGTAAGCATATGAAAACAAGTTCAAGACAATAAACCAACAACCGCTAGCCCATTAGCTTCATAAAGAGTAATTTAACGATGTCTTAATTTTGTCACTGAATGCGATAGGAAGATGAGGGTAGTTTAAGGAAAGCCTCGTCTTCAAAGGGTCGTAGTCTGTGGCAGAGCAGCAACAAAGTGATGAATTTGTAATGACTGGCTTGCCAAGGATTTGGACACCAAGTAAGTCATAAATGCTATTAGGCCCTGTCAGTTAAAGTTAGAGCCGAAGGCAAAACAGCATGAAAAGTGAAGAAGATGACAGACCTCAGAAAGCTGTGGCCGAGCGCTCCCCCCACCACCACCACCACCACCACCACCGCTGCTAATGACTGTTCAAACAAAAGAAAGCAATCTGATATAAACTTTTTAGTAAAGTTTCCTGATACAGCACTTTTAATGCAATAAATTTTCAATGCAAAAAATAATTAAAAAGGGGAACTTTGCTGATTTGCTGACGTCAAATTGTATTTACAGGTCTTTTAGATCTACATGTGAGGAAAGTTTCTGAAGATAGCTGCACAAAATCTGGTGAATTGCCTCAAGGAAGGATCAGTCGGGTATGACGACTGTAAATGAGGAAAAGAAATCTGCAGATGTGGAGTTAGAAAGAAACAAGCAACTCCTCTACATTAGCAGCAGCAAAAGTAACACACCTGAACCTCAAACTACCCTGTTGGGTTGCATTGTGGGTAATGTAGGCGCCAGATTTTGAATAAAAAGCGGAATGTAACCAAAAACTTGAACATCCTGCCTTGATTTTTCTCCATTTTACCTTCGCATCATTTGTTTGGAAGTGCAAGGCTAAATTAATTAAGCGCTTCCTTAAAAATGTAATAATTTCTAAATGTTCATTTAAGACAGAAAACTCAATCCAAGCTTATTTTACCACAGCAACCATTCTGACATTTGTTCCCACATATTTCAGCTACACACTACAGTAACATTAAGACAATGCTCTTTTCTTCTGTCCCCATCTTGTGTTACAGCGGCAGCAGACACACCTCAGCCCTGCTGACAGCCCACAGCCTGACTCTGCGGTGCTGCATAGCTCAGCACAGCTGTCTGTTGTCCGTTTCTTCCGATCTCTATCTCTTCCTGCCTCACTCCCAGCTTTGTGCCCACTCAGCATGATAATGATATACACCTCTGCCCAGTCATCTCTTTGAAACTCTGGTACAACTCAAAGTATGACAACTAAAGCACCATACTGTATGGCTCATGTATCTGTTTACCTCAAGAACTCTGCAGCCCAAACTGAGACACTAGATCAGTAAATGTCTAGTCTCTACTTGAATGGTGCCAAACTCCCCTGAGGGTGGACAGACTTATTCCAGAGGTGGCTTGAGTCCATAATCTTCAGCTTTAACCTTGTTAACATTACTTAAATCATACAACAGATTTTCATCCACCAGGGCTTCGGGTACATCAGTAAACAGTCATAGCTCCCTCTATGGGGCAATATCTTTAAAGGGCCGTGCTAAGATTACTAGTGTCAGCATTTCAGCTGAACAGTGGCACCGTGTTGACACGCAACAGATGAATGTAAAACCTTGAGAAACAAAGATGTGCTTGAAGCAAAGCCCTGCATAAATACTTTTCATATGCACACATAAACACACTCAGACACAGTCTTGAGTGTCCCTCCCAGCAGGCACAATCACACTCAGGCAGATAATTCAGTGTCACAGAGAGCCTTGTCTTTGACCCTCTGGCCCCCTCCAGACAGAGGAAGCAGCTGGACAGGGACCCATGGCTGCCTGGAACTCACTTCCCCTGGGGAGCTCCAAGGAGAAGAGTCCCTCTCCGCCTCAGAGAATGACCAGCTGAGCTTCCACAGCTCAGTGTGCGCTGTTGTGTCCCTGTGCAGAAGCAGGATGAGCAAGACGTACAAATGTGCAGCAGTACAGTGCTTTTTGGGAGAGTCAGCGGTCTGATGAAAAATATATCCCAACCAGCTCCGCTCTGATCAAAGATGGTCTGCTTTAGGCTCTATAGTGACACAGATTTTTTTCCTTGTGTTTAAATTTTACCTGCTGTTCAGAGGTGGAACCCACATCACTTACATAGTTTCTATTATATTTAGTTCTATTTAGAATTTGCACATTTTGGGTGCTAAAAAAGACACACAGACATCGTTCCCTTCCTCTGACCTCATACTTGAACCACATTGTTGTTCCTGTTAAATCTGCATCATGCACATGCACTCCTTTAAAACCTTACATGTATATATGTACTATCAGACGAGGGAATCAGACTTCTCAAGTAAAAATCTCCAGTTGTCTCCCAACTCTTTTTCCCAATAACAGAAACCACATTTACATGATGTTCGGCTGCTGCAGACAGCTGACAATAATGCTGTCCTGAGTGCATGTAAACATCCTGAGTGTGAGACTTACCCACACACATACACACACAGACACACACACACAATGCATTCAGTGGTGAGTGAGGCCTTTACTAAGTGCATATTAATATTGTATGGTTAAATGGGAAATGTTAACATTTTTTCAATTGCCTTGGCAGCCTAATGAAATATTAAACAATCAGAGAGCTTTTGTTTTACCATAATATCGAGAAAGGGTAAACATGAAATTAATAACATCTTTTTAAAGGGAATGAGATGAGTAATGGCTGAAGTCGCTCTTTGTCTATTTAGACAGACGTTCCCTTTTCAAACATGAGCAGACATCCTGCAAATATGTGGTTTAGGTTCATTTCAGAGCCAATTAGATCAAACTGTTAAATCCGGCTGCACCTTATTATTCCAGGATATGCACCGTTATGTATGATTTGGTCTTTAATTTATTGATTTAAAACTCAATTATTTGTGAGTCTGATTACTGAATGAGCACAATCCCCAACATAAACCTTGTGCATCCCATCTTTGCCTCTGCCCATTGTGCCATTAGCAGCTCCACAGAGACACAGCTTCACTCACGACTCACGCAACGCTATTCCTACAGCGCTGCGCAGCCACAATGAACACACTGTAAGCCCCAGATGACAAGCGCCTGGCAGTTAGAAAACAGTGCAATTCATAAAGTGTGTATGAATGGAAAGCGTTTTCACCAAAAAAATACCTTTGAAATGTCATGAATGCACGATTAAAATACTGTTTTTTCTTTTTCTTTTTTAAATAAATATCACTTTTATTTAAAAATGACTGAAAAGAAGGTAACATATACAGTATAAACAAAGTGGATGAGTCAGTCTGAGTCACTCTGAGTTTTAATGATCCGCTTGGTTGGGCTTTCACTCAGGGTCCCAAAACTATGCGGTGGCCAGAGCTGTACAGGACAAAAGGAACAGCGTAACAATGGGTTAAAAGAGAGATAGGACTCATGTCATAACACAAATACATGGCTTCCAACCATTTCTGTACAACACTGTATCTCAGATTTTGGACACATGCACTAATATGGCATTTAACAATGCGTTTGACTTCTTAGAAAATCCTGTTATTTCATCAGCTGTCGTGATAGGGCCTCCAGTGGAGTGCCGCTGTCCAATCAGATGGACAGAAGGTTGGCTGACCTGTTTCCAGGGTCGTGGTTGCTATGACATCCTGTGACATGACAACATAGCAGAATGGAAAGCTAGACAATATGTTGTCCAGGCTTTGGTCAATCAGACACACTCGCTTTGAACTTCCAACTGACTCGCGTCTCTAAATTGTGCTTAAAATGGCCATATTGGACTAATAGAAAATCAGAAGAAAAACAAAGACAGCAGTAATGGCTCAACCACGAGATCAACACCTGACACTAGAAACCATAAAAGAGAAGCTTACTCATAACTAGCTTCCTGGTACATTTGTTATGTTTTTTTTTTTTTGTATTATATATGTCAATAGACTTTGTTACCTTTAAGCAAACACGGCCTCGGATGAGGGCATAGGGAATTGGGCCATAGCTCCTTGAGTCAGAGGAATTCCTAAGGTTATCCCCTTCTAGCCATACGTGGCCTTTTGGAACCTAAAAACATCAGCACACACACAGAAAAGAGGGCAAAAAATGATTAAGACTGGTCTGCTCCACAACAAAGGAATCAAACAGAAAGCGAATGCCTGACACTGCAGCACTACTTAACTTTAACACTTAAAAGTGATGCAGTGAGAATCTACCTTAACCCCACCCCCTACCCCCAACGAGTCGCCTCAGCGATCCCTCCCACCTCAGTCTATCTTAACGTCAAACCTGCCTGTCCCTCTTTAACCCCACACCGTCTTAGGAGAGGGGTCATGGGTAACGGGCAGGGTCGAGGGGTGGGGATTTAGAAGAACTTCAAACAGGGTCATTAGGCTGTTGGCTGAGATCTGCGCCCCTCTTACCCAGGGAGGGAAAAAGCCAGAGAGGGGCCTGAGATAGCTGGGCAGAGAGAAAGACTAAGAGAGAGAGAGAGAGAGAGGGAAAGAGAGAGAGAGAGAGAGAGAGAGAGGGCTAAGCTGCGGCTAGCAGCAGTGTCCAAGGGTCTCCACCGCGGTCCGACCTGCCAGTGGGGCGGTCATCCAAGCGGGCTCTAATTCACAGTGACACCAATTATGATTAATCTCATCACTTTAGGAGAGTAGGCTTGTCAAGGCCCTAATTAAGTGCGCTGTCCCCCCTATATGTGCAGACAGGATCAACAACACATTATATTGTCATAATGGGCATCACAATCCACGAGTCTATTTTTGTGTTGCCTAACTTTTTAACGGCAAAAGTCCTCTGGAGGAAAGAGGAGAACGTGAATAAAGAAGCAGAATATTATCCGCGCCGAGGTGACGTCACGTCTTTGCCTCCGCTCGCGTTCCTTATTCCGATCACCCGGCTCTCTGATTAGAGTGTTCAGTCCTACTCTGGGATGCTGCATTTCATTTCATATTTGATAATTGAGACAGATGATGTGACATAATCACAAGCCAGTGACACGTTGACCTAACATGAGGTAAACAACTCGCTGAATAACAACGACACAAATGAATATCATTAAAGGAGTCATCTGAGAACCATATGTCAGCATGCTGGATTCTCACCATTACACCTCATTAACATGGTAACATATGCTGGCTCCCAAGCACAGGAAAAAGAAACACCACCGTTTGTCATCTGCCAAACCAGAACCCCCCCGTTTCTCCGCATCTTCTTCTTCTTCTTTTTTTTAAAAAGCATAGTTTTCGTTGTGCTTATTCTAAAGATGCAGCGGTGCGATAAAGACATTTCAAGTGTCCGTCCAGAATCTGGTGCAACCTCTGCACACACACAAACATAACAAACACTTTGTCTTTGGGTATGTTCAAGGAAAAAGTGACCCAAATCTGTTGTTTTTGCACATATGTGGCTCTGATCTGTTTGTTTCACAACATTGATTGTGTTTACACGTGCACCCGCAGTTATGAGGCTTATCCCAACATGATCATTATTTGTATCTGGCCGGAGCACAAACAAATCGAGTTCTTTAAGCCTTCATATACACGATAAATACTAGTATCCAAGTCACTTATTACTGCGTGCTGTCTGTGCAGGCACCTGTGATGTTCACAACACAGGACAATAATATGACATTGCTGTAACTGTTAACCTTAAATTAGTTTGACCGTGGCTATTGGAAATGAGGCCACTTTGACTTTGAAATGCCGACATCTCGTTGCAGATTTGGTTTATCTACTTTATTACCTAAAATTGGAAATGGGAGCAACAGACAATATGCAGCATGTCCACTCTGACTGATGTACGGCTGTCACCGTGTAGGTTAACAGAGAGCTGGATGAAGATACACAGCCGTGACATGATAAAGTTCGGTGACCCCAAGTGGGGGGAAAATGTCCATATGTGTCGGGCGTCCTTTTCCCGCCTGTGTGACACAGTTGAACCACTTATGAGGCCAGAGGAAACAATGATCTGAGCTCCATCACTGATGAGAGTGGCCAAAGTCCTGCACTCACTGGGCAGTTGTGGGGATTATTCCTTAGTTACTAATCAGTTTGGGGTTTACAGAATCAAAACCAAACAAAAGGTAAATATAATGGTGTCATCGACAAAGGTATGAAACACTTTTATGACGTCTCAAACCAGGAGGAAGTCACACAAAGAGTTTGTGTTTGGCTGAAGCCGCTCCACCTGCACAGGTAGCGGGCAGCAGTCAGAAACCAGGATAAGATGGACGCATGCAACATTAATAAGAATTTCTTTAGGAGTCCTCCAGCTGGCACAACTGGATTTCTCAATAGGATGATTATATGCATCAAAAACCCCGTAATAACCAGGACACTCAAGTCCATGTGAATGCAGTCAGTGTGAAGAGCACAAACCACTTCCATTTGTCATCCTAAATCAGATAAAGGTCTGATTTTTTTGAACTATGACTTCAGTCTAAACAGCCGTATCAGAATTCACGGCAATTTGACGTCACTCAGTCATCAGAGTTCTGTGCTGGTGGGAGGCTTTCTGTAAATACAAACATGGAAGACAGCTGCGATGGAGGTATTCAGTGGAGGGGCAGTGAGCTGTTTGCCCTCATAAGTATTTGGTGTGACACTTATCACAACTTTGTTGGCTTCCACTACACATGAACTCGTGAACATTCATATTAGTGACCTCCTTGTTTACTTCTGGACAACAGGATGCTGCTTTGGATGTCTTGTTCTTTTGCCCATGTGGATCAGCTCAGGACAGCGACCACTTCACTCTAGAATCTAATACTGGCCACATTTTTAAAATAATGTGAACAGCAAAATCAAAAAAAAAGGTGCCTCTTAGCAATTAAACCAAATTGAAATCTTAAGTTTGCTGTTCAAATTTAGCCCCATGAAACAAATTACCTGATGGGGAAACCCAATCCTGAGTTAAGAGAAAAGCACTTTCAGGGATCAGCAAGGCAGTATTTCAGAAAAGTGATAAAGTGAAGGAGTCTGAAACTTGACCTGCCGTGCTGTGGTCAACATGAGGATGAAAGATTATGCATATCACCTTGCAAGTCACAGGTGTGTGAATAAGGAGCAGCAAGTTGAAGGAAAGACTTTGAATTAACATTTGATTGATGCAAAATGATAGTGAAACCAGATAACGCGCATTCCCTGGCGCTGCTTCTCAAAGACAACTGCAGTTTGAAGCACCAGTAAAAAGCACAAATCTTTTTTTTTTCCTTGTCTACACTTAAAGGTTGTAATTAAGATGTTTCTCTGTTGACAGGATGTTGAGATATGCAAGTAATTTGTCATTTTAGCACAGAACAGTATCAACATGTCTGATTTTGACAGAGGATGAGATGAAACTGTCATCAACACGTGTCATTTCCTACCACACGCGTATTTTCCAAAGATCCAGGCAGGCTAGAGTCACTTTGATCAGCTCTGCCGGCGACTCTGGTGTGATGGATGGCAGAGACTGCACCCGTCCTGTGGTTGTGCAGGTTGGGTCGACGCCAGGCATTGTGTACCTGTCAGAGACGTGTCGAGAAGAGCTGAAACTGGAGCTGCCTTCACCGTGGAGGTGTGTTGTTTAACAGCCACACCATTACAGTGCTCATTATGTTAACATGATTGGGGTGGGGAATTATGTTCAGCTTAATACAGGAATATCTTTCACTGTATTACTCTGTCTATCTTTACTGCAAAGAACAGAATATGTGGGGACATGCCAACTGTCTCATGTCTTGTCTCTCTCTTAGGTTTAATATTAGGGATCAAGTGTCATTGTTTTGACACAATAGCTCAGACACAGAAATGATTCGGAAAAGGTGACAGTGTAATTAGTCTGATGTTGGATCTCTGAGGGTGGAGAGGACCTGTCTGTCTGTCTGAACAAAGGAGGTGATGACAGGGTCTAACACTCTCTTCCAAATTTCATCTTTACAGCTCCACCCATATTGCCTCACACCATCATAATAATCACACACAAACACATACATCCTCTGGGGGGGTAAAAAAAAAACTCCCTGGGGGATCCTAAACATTTATGTGAACAGCAGGTATTTTCTCAGTTACCCCAAATGTGTTCACGCAAAGGCAACAATTTTGCTCCTGGGAGTTGTAAAAAAAATTAATAGATAATATGGCAAAGCAGATATGAGGTTGCATGGGATAAAATGAATACTTCAGGAACTATATATCACACCATGGCTAACATGCATGATAGCTGTGTGAACTGTATATAAATGTAATGATTGCTGCTATCTGACAGTGACAAAGACAGGTCATATGTCACTCAAGTCAAGTTCATTCAGTTTATCAGCTTAACTGTGATTGAAGTGATAATTCATTAATCCATTATTGCACAATGTGCCATTTTTTTTAAACAGAGGTTGCATTTAGAAATTGGAAAACAGAAAAAAAAAAAATCCTCGTCAACAAATGCAGTGTTGTGACACAAGCAGCCTCAGAAACCCAGATTTATGGATCCCTATCACATACACTAGATGTGCTACAGAGCCCCCGTGATCCCGATATAGAATAATCAAGTGAATCTGGCTGTAACTGGATAAATAAATGGACAATATTACACACAACAAAACACTTTGAGAGGTGCTTCAGTGACCTGAAACATACTACATGCCACTGAAACATCACAATCCATTACTGGTTTAAGTAGCCAGCAGATGTAAGTGAATGAATAAGAGGGAGCATGCAAAAGGGAATACAAGTCAAGAATCGCCATCCCACACTTGACCTAAACCTAAATATTAGCAGTTCTCCACCTAGTGGCAAGTTTAAAAATGACTCAAACTGAGACATCTGTCACCACATTGCAGGACCATAAATCACAGAGCACTGATGCTACCTCTTATAACTTCAGTCCTCTGTAGGTGGAGGTGAAGCTGGTAGAAGAGGAAACCTATTTATTTCCTTTTTCATTTGATGAAATGCACTTACAGGCTTGGCCTTGCGCTATATTTTGCTGAACCCATTCAACACTCTGCCCATAGTCTATAAAATACACAATAAATTCAAAAACATGCAACATAAACACAACCTTTGGTTTGTGGACGTATGCAGACGCGCACACACACGCAGATACACACACTCGGTACACACAGACACCCCTCCTCCCACCCATCAGTCTGTCCATTCGGCTGGCACTAACTCTAACAGGCTTCAGAGAGATTGCAGGCCTGAGCTGTGGGTGTTGGGGAAAGTAGTAATAGAAAAGCAATGACAGTGGTTTCAGCAGCAGAACCCCTGTTCACTCCCTTGTTTTATCACTGTTCTGAGGAAATATAGGTGTTGTCAAAAGCTGATATTTTGACCAATGACACAAAATGGATGTGTGTGGTCTAAAATGTAAACAACTATGATAGTCTATAGACTGTGGCACACGCACAAAGAAAAGCCGAGAGACAGTTTTGCATTATGCATCGAGATTCTGTTTGTCATTTTAGGGTGAAACAAAATCTCAAGGCGTTTTGTTGTAAACACGTTCTTCATTCATTCTCTATTTCACTGTATCTTTTAAACCTTTTTTATTTTTTTCCTTTCCAGCAAGACTCACTGAGTTGTGTTCGTTTGAAGGCAACAGAAACCTTACTTGGTAAAGCAGGTAATCACAGGATCTTTAAGAAAATCAGCTCAAAAACATGACATGTTCAACAAATATGGGCTTATATGATGCAAACATACTCACATACGTGTGGGTCTTGAACAGATCTGATGGGGAACTTGTGCAGACCTTGTCACCTTCCAATCCAATTACCCTTTTACAAATGTTCATATGTGGGTCAAATGGACTCTTTGCAATTACTATATCACCCCTGAAAAGACAACACAATCATTTAATTTATAACAACTCAGTGTGCATTAGTTCACAGAATATGCTAAATAGCTCATATATTATACATGGGAATAATATTAAAAATCTGTTGGATGTTGTTGTCATCTTTTATTTTCTTTCTTTGTGCCAGCTCTACAGCTTACTTTTGTATTTTACAAAGATGACGACTCATGCGTTCAGAGAAGACGACATCGTGGTTGACGATGGTGGGCTCCATGGACGGACCAGAACACTGAATCAGAACAACAACAACAGAAAAAATACATAATTATTTACTGCACATGGATGAATTAATACAATTTTTGAGGGGGGAAAAAAGTCAATAATTAATAATAATACAAACCACCACAAATTCTCCAATGTACTCAAAGGCACAGTGTCCAATGCAGCCATACTGGATTGTGTAGCCCACGAAACCCAAAGTCTTTCCCAGCGCTCGACGGAACATCTCCACCTACGGAACAAAACAACCACAGCTTTAATGTCTGCTCCATTTATGGTAGGCTTATGCCCTTTACAGGATCTCTAAAAACAAAAGCTGCTGGGGTCTAATTTTTAAAGGTGTGGACAAGGTTGTCACAGTTGGCCTACTGCTAAGATGGCACATTCTCTGGTGTTTCATTCTCGGAGGCTGAGCGGCCAGTTCACACCAGAAAACTGCCCTGAACTTTGATCCCGCGTAGGATGGACCAATCAACACCTTGTGCTCAGGTGATGGACAAACACAGAAGCTGTGACACATCCAGCCAAGCAGCTCTGCACTGTCTGCAGCTAGTCGCCGACACTCTGCTGCCTCCTCCGCCGCCACAATCATTAGAGCATTTATCAACTTCTGTCAGCACCATAGAAACACAAAGACAGCCAAGCACCCATACAACTGGCCTGCAAACATTGTCACACGAACAGACACGAGGACTGTCCGTGTGTCTTCTAAGCAAACACCCCTGCCACACTCAGGTTATTGACTTTTACTCAAGTTGCAACCTGTGGGACGGACAGAGGAAAGTAAACCAGTATTTACACACTGTCATGCAGAGTGCACACGCAGGCGACGCACACACCTGCATGTACACAAACAGAAAGTGTATAACAAAAGACACCGCTTGGCTTAGATGTTAGTCTGCACTTCAAACATTTTCTTTTAGCTCAGGCTGCTGTCCTGCCAGTCCACCACAGGGTAAAGAAATCTTTTCCTCCATCTCCCCTATTCCTTCTGTCTCTTTCACTCTTTCGCTCTCCATGTCTTCTCTCCCTCCCAGGGTATTATTAACCAAAGCAAGCAGAGCGGAAACCAAAGCCCCAAATCCTCAGAGCTCTGGGAATGACTTCCCAAAGATGGACAAGGATTAGACCCCCAATTTCTCCCTTGCCCCACCACCTCCACCCCCCCTTCTCCCCAGGTTCCCAACAGACCGGGTGTCAGGTGGCTCTCCGAGCCCTGCCAAAGGTGTTACCCCTAATCCCATTACCCCCCTCCACTCTGCTCTCACACACACACACAATGCTTTCTCATTCATTCCAACTATACTTCACCTATTAAACCCTCTATCTATTCTTTCATCCCTAGCATGGTTTGTCTCTTTGGCCCATTCGCCATCCTTTCTGATCCAGAAAAGACCAACTCCATCCTTTCACCTCCCAGTGTGCTGCTACTCCGCTTCTTCTCTCTGTTCCCCAATCACCCCTGGCAACCCTCTGCTTTTCACCGCTACTGCGAGTGACAGAGCTTGAGCAGGTGAAGGGGGACGTATATATATGCTCAGCACAGGGCCCAAATGAAGTGCCCCCTTCCAGTTGCAGCCTGCTCCGGTCTCCTGTTCTGTTCCACAGGACCTATAAACTCAGTCCTCCCCCAGCTGGCACAATAACACCTCTGGCCCTATAATTCCTCTGTTGGGAAGCAAGTGGTCTAAAGGTTAATGTGAATCTCAGGTCTGCACTAAGGCAACATGTTCATCTCTATTTGTCTTGCTCTCAGCTTGCTCCACCAGCATCTCTGTCATTGCGGTACTGTAATGCACTCTCAGACATGATCTCACATGTGCTCCTCCTTCTGCTAGACTGGGGATCAGGAATCTTTGTTAGCACTTATTCGCAAAGCACAGTGGACAGCCTCCCGTACAGCTGCCCTCGTATCTCTGTTTCATCACCCCCCTCCATTCCAGCATGCATTCATCATAGGTAGGGATTAAGGGACTTTGCATAACAAGATCACACGGCCAGTGACTGATATCAAGAGAGTCCATATGCAGCCGCCTGGTTTTCTGAGGCACCCTCTGTCATTGATAGTGTGTGTCTGTGTGTGTGCATGGGGTGTGATGGTGTGTGAATGTGCACAAACAATAGCACTACCTATGTGTCTCATAGAAAGTATCTATGTGAGCTGCAGTGACTCCTTTGGGACTCAGAAGAAGGTGGACATCCATTGAGACCTCTGATTGGATCTCTATTACCTCTAATTCCCCACGGCCAAGTGTCAGGCAACCCACACTATCGCTTGCCCCTAATACCCCGAGCATGTGTGTGTTGGGGGACATTAATTGAATGCTGTATTACAGCTGTAAATTAACACAAAGTCTCTCTGTTAATCCAGGATTACACGCCAAACATGTCCATGGGAAAACAAAAAGAAGTCAGCGCAGCCCTCTCTGCAGAACCATCTGTGGCCACTGGCCTCCTGTTGTCACAGCTACAGTGGGGAAAAGAGGACGATCCCAAATGAATAGCTGCCGACGGAAACATCTTATCGTGTGTTTAACTCTGTGATCCTCTTATTGAGGGAGCGCCGTTCGTTCAGTGCAGAGCAATCACAAGAAGATGAATGGGGGGAAATGTATTTCTTTTTTGCAATAGAAAATATGATCAGAAAGTGCTGCAGTAGTGAGAATACCCATCACTATGTCCGCTCAGCTGTCAAAAGCATTTAAAGTGAACAATCTGAGACACTGCAAACATAAAAAATGAGCGAGGTGTATTTCTGTCATCTGAAGGACTGAAAAGGCTTCCTGATCACTGCTATGACAGACAGGGACGGATAAAAAGGAAAAAGTCTGTCAAAAACTGATACGCATTGGGAAAGTTGTTGTTGTTTCATATCTGCACATATGGTGCTTTTTTAGGTTGAAAACTATGAAATGACCTTGTTCAAGGAATGCATCCCGTGATAAGACGACCATATGGCATTTCTGAAAGGTTGTGAGTTAAAGACAGCTACTGCGAATGTCATTAACTCAATTAAAATGTTTTCATTCAAATTTATATGCCGGGAAATTAAAGATAAAAAGCTGCATCATTGGATTTTTACCGAATGTTCCAAATGCACCCACTTCCACTGAGTTTAGCTAATTAAGTAATTAATGAATATTGATTGGAATCCAATTAATGAAGGAATAGCAAACAAAGAATTTTTTTTTTTTAATCGACGACAGCATAGCAAAACTGACACTTAATTATATACACATTAACGAAGCTACCCAGAATTATTCAGAACGGAATTACCGCTACCAGTCTCAAGAGATTTGACCCTGCCATGGCTGAGTAGTGTTAATTGATATACATGGCCAGTCTATTAGAACCACAAAGAGAATTTCAATCCAAACAGCACACAAGGGCCTTGCAGTGGACTTCTTACACAACTAAATTAGGAAAACATGGGCTGAGAGAGAACTGGGCAACAGGGGGGCTAAGAGGCTTACGAGCCCCTTGTCAGATATTCTTCTTCTCCCAGAGGATCCCAGATGGAAGGGAGTCTGGAGGAGCAGGCAGACCAGAGTGGGGATGAATCCCACCTCTGATGTCTTCCTCTGGGCAGCAGAAGGCAAGGGAGGGTGAGGCATTAGTCCTGTTGCGCAGAGCTTGATTTGATCTTAATGTGAGCTATAAAAAGGAGGAGGTTTGGCAACCAGGGGGGTCTGTTTCAACTATCAGTGCAATCAGAGATAATCCTTCTGATTTAAACACAGACACCTGGCTGGATGGGGAGCGACAGATGCAGAAGTCGCAGAGCACGATGTCTAGCCTCCATCTTTCCTAAGTCTGCCTTCTATCAGAGGCTTAATTGAAGGGACTGATCTCCATATTGCTCTTTTCATTGTTGCTAGCGGCAACACAGCCGTGAAACAGCTGAGCGAGGTTACTATTTGAGGAGCTGAGGGTTTAAACCTACAATCAATGGGTCAGCCAGAGCAAATAATAGCCAAGTGATATGAATACAACTGCTATGAATTGAAAGGAAGTGTAGGTTGACAGAGTCCCCAGCCAATTACGCTGAATGGAAAAATCAGTCACTAAGCCTTATTGTATCGACCACGAGTGATTGCGTGGCGCTGGCCCGGTGCTGAGAGAGTTCAGAGATCTTATCTGGTGTTGTATCAGATTCACAAAGGAGTTTGGGTTATACACGGCACAGCTTATGACACAGCCTGGTGTATTTAAACACTAGACAATGACAGACACCTCATACGAAAAACCAACGCACAATTTCTTAGAATATGATTCATTCTAAATCAGCCTTTTATATATTTTTTTCACAGTGCATATGTCTCTATTCTGCAGGTCAACTCACTGTATTTTAATGCAATGTCTACAATAAAAAAAAAAGTCCCAGGAAACAAAAATAAAGCTACTCCAAAATATGGGATGTTGAATAAATGGAACAAGTCACATCCTAAGACAGAATTAGCTGCACACAAAACCTGTCCGATGCTTATTGTACTCGTGCCCTTAGAATATTACTTTCCTTTCAATGCTAACAAAACAAATACGGTGCATGTTGATGATAATCTTGCATCCTCCGGACACAAGAAGCCGACGGCTTCTTGCAGTGCCACAGTGATGGCAGAATTAGACCGAAGAAACAAAACAATCTGACCAGGAAAGGTCTGACATGTTTTGACTGCTGCCATTATATGGCTTCATCAGATACAGTGACTGATAGAACTGACAAAAACACTGCAGAAAAAAAATACCTACATGCCAGATGACACTTTGAAAAGGGGGAAATATGTTTTATTTTTGTACAATTAGGCTGCTCTGTGCACACTACCACACACTTAAATAGTGCTATAGAGCCAAAGGGTTAAAGTGGCACTTCAGAGAATTGGTAATTAGCTAACTGGCAACGCACAGACGATGTGGCGAAAGCAATGTACTCATGCATCCTGCATGCTGCACTGCTGAAGCAGGCTCTCCTCCTTCTAAGATGCAGGTCAGTCAGCGCATCTTATTTGTCTCATATAGGCTTTCCACAATGCCCAGTGTTGTCAGTCATGATATATTCCCTTGGTCTCCTGTCAGCACATATAAATCTCAACAGTGCTGTCAAAACAGCAGGACTGTCTGCTGAGAGCATTTGTAAAGTGAGCAGTTGGGAGATTGCCTCCTCTGGAGCATCACAGCATCCTGCGATCTTGTGCTGCCTCTGGCCCCTCTCTGTCACACAAAGCTTTTTTTTTTTTTTTTAACAGCTGTCTTAAGGAGAACACTGATCACTCTTCAGTTAACCAGTATTAATAGTGGACATTATACTGTACAAATTAAACTGGGCTCTCCTATCAGCCAAATGTAACAGAACAAGCAGGCACACCACGAGGACCCTGGAACCAAACAGCTCAATGGAGTGCTGCATTACGTTCTACATTTAAGTGCAGAAGTACATAAAAACACGTGTATGAGTTTTTGTTATTGTTGGGACTTCAGAATATCATGAAGCAATTACTAAATGAGTTTAATATTGTAAAACGACTATAATATTACTTGATTTTGTGTTGTTTAAAAAAAAAGATTAGATTTAGTTAAAGTGTCTCTTTAGTATGTTAAATAAAATTAAAAAATAAATACTAGAAAACAGACGTGTTCTTGTCATCCATCACATTCTCCATCAACTTGAAATGATCAGAGTGACTTTAATCACAAATACAGACACAACAGAAACTGCTACAAACTGCCACCACCTGCACAGTCACATGAAGCCTCTGTATGACTATGAGGCACCTGAAGAAATCCTCATCCATGACCTCTAAAGGATTTACCATGAACTAAGGACATAAGTTAGTAGAAGGATATTGTCATATTCATATATTTTTCATAACAATAGAATAGAATAGAATAGAATAGAATAGAATAGAATAGAATAGAATAGAATAGAATAGAGGAGGGATGAAACACCAATATGACTTTTATATATATACTTTTTTTTACTATTACTATTTTATATATATATGTATATATGTATATATAGATATACTCTCTGGCAGGACAGAACTTTATAAATAAATACACGGTGATCAAAACCACACTATACTCCCTTGAACTTGTCATTGTGCACCAAGCATTACTGTTCTTTTTCAATTTTGAACTTTATGTGGTATATTCTAGTATTTTGAAATGTTGCTGTGTGTTAAATTAAGTGCTTTTGTTTTTAAATATCTGTACATGTGTTACAAATAAAAAAAAAGGTAAACCTAAGCTAAAGTGGTCCACTTTGTGGTCCTGATTAGAACCTGGAAGTACCACCATATTAGTCCAGCGCTCAAGTCTCTGCACCGGCTTCCTGTTGCTCAAAGAACTGACTTTAAAACAGCTTTGCTTGTGTACAAGTCTCTTGATGGTCCAGCACCAAAGTACATCTCTGGTGTACATGTTAGTGCCACATGAAACATCTTGGGCTCTGAGCACCTCAGGGAAGGGTCTCCTGCTGGGGCCCAGAGTCAGGACCAAACACTGTGAGGTTCCAGTTTAATGCAGCTAAAGTCTGGAACTGGATTTCAGAAGATGTGAGACAGACCTCAACACTGACAAAGTTCAAATCCAGGCTGAAAACAGTTCTATGTAGTTGTGCATGTGAAATGATTATATTTTTATGGATTGATTGTATCTGCCTCTTTGCTTTAATGTAATTAGTTAATGATTGTGTTTATGTTCTGTGGACTGAGTTTATCTGTCTTCTTATAGTGAAGCACTTTGAATTACCTCACGTATGAATTGTGCTATACAAATAAACCTGCCGTGCCTGTGGCAGTTACAGCTGCTTTACATGCAGGTGAGTACTGTCACTCATTCACATGTCGATGTGTTCAGATTCTACGCTCTTTGTAGGAAACACATTCAGTTTTCAAACATGCAGCAACAGTCAATTAAGAAGTGAGAATGGAACAGAAGGCTGTGATGTGAAGTTTGTCGCTCAAACACCGGCACAAAGAATTTCAGTTCTTTTTCAATATTCACGCTTACAAAGTAATACATTGCATTTTTGTAATTTGCTAATTTGTTTTGGTTAGATTCAATATTTGCACATGTTCTGAATTCAATAAGACAAACCTCCTGTAAAAGAGCCAATTTTCTGGCAGTTACACCTGCTTCGCGTGCAGGTGTGAGTATTGTCACTCATTTTCACATTTACTGGAGTGTTAATCAGATTATATGGTTTTGCTTGCTTTCAGTTTTTCAAAAATGCAGCGTAGGAGTGAAGCTTCATCACACAATGACAGTAGAATAGAATAGAATAGAATAGAATAGAATAGAATAGAGTGATCTGGGTGCAGCTTGTTCTGCTATTACGTGCTATGCTCTGAAAACAAATTGAACTGCAGCTAGTTCTATTCTGTTTGCTAAAAAGGAGAAAAGAACACAGTGTAAACTAAGCAGCTATCTTTGTCAAACAATATTCTGACTGTAATGTTATGCAATGAACAAACAAGGTCACAACCACATAAAGCCAAAAAACACAAGAGGCTTTAGCTTAGCTCCTCGTTACTCCCACACAGAAAGTCTTTTTCTAATGTAGAAGACATAAAAATATGTCAAATGACTGCTGCTAACTTGAAATATTCAATTGAGCTTTACTCACGTACCAACGTGTGATTCAATGCTCCGACCATGCACTTCCCATAACAAATTGAACTTCCCGTTGACAGCTTCCTGGAGCGGCGTCATAACAATCGCTGTCCTCATTGGTCGAGCTCTACCAAACTCCTGTTTGATTGGACAGCGAGCGCCAAAACATTGCTAGGCGTCACCACGTTCCTAGCAGTATGGCAGCTCCCGTGGACAGTGTGGGTAAACCCACAGCTGAACGCTCACCGTTCAATAGTACGAGTTTTCAGAAGAAGACAAGGAGCAAGTTAATCTCCATCCCCGGCACCAGACCATCGGTTCAGAATGGACAGCTCTTAGTTTCGACCGGTGTCACGTCGCTCGACTATCTGCTCGGTCAGTCCGCTGTGGAGATGTAACGTTAGCACTAGCTAACAGGCTAACAGTGTTTCTCAATGTGATGTCGGCTAGGTCCGCTGAACTTCATAAACCTACAGAGTATTTCATTTAAAATGTTGCTGCAATTAATTTCTCAAAGGAAAAATATATACCTTAGCAAACGATCGTGGGATTTGTCATTGTCCAAGCAAGACAAGCTAAAATCAGGGTGTAAACGTTAACGTTAGCATCTGGAAATTACAGATTTTGCTCTTGTCGGATTCAAATCTACACAATAAATCATCCTTGTCCGTAATTATGCATGTCAAGAGATTATTTCTGTAAACTGATAGCAAGCCTCAACAGTCATGGCCGTCTGTCCTCTTCACCTTAAATACATAAACAAAGAACCCTGTTGTTGTTATTTGGAAAGAAATGTTTTGGTGCAAGTTTTTTGGAAAACCATCTTAGACGGTAAACATATAAATTACCCAGATAATTGATCAAAACATGCCAATTATACAAAGAATAATTGTAATTCTGGCATCTATGTATATAACAGCTGTTTCAACATTGCAAATCATGTTTAGAGGCTGAAATAGGAACAATTCAGATGGATGCTTTTTTTTTTTTTGCCTCTTCAGGATATTACAGTTGTGTTGTAATTGTTGTCACCAAGCACATGTCACAGAATCAAAAGCACAAGGGATTTTTAAAAAATGAATATTAGCTGATTTTCCCTTAGCTGCTTCCATTTCAGGGTCCCGTTCTTGTGTTCACTGTCACACATTCATGGGTTAAAGGGAGACCTGAATAGAAGAGAGCCGTCACTGATGTGTTTAGTACCACCTTTGCTTTTCTTACTGTGACAAGTCAAAATGTCTTTGGTTATAAAGGCCGTTTTCATACAAAGATTTATACAACGCTGTGGACACCAAAAAGATGACTGAGGGAAGCACTTGGCTAAATGGATGCTTCAGGTGTTCCACAATGATTCAGAGATGGTATGGATGTGCAATATTATGTAACGAATATGTGACTGATATTATTGATTTTGTCTTTCCAACCAGGTGGTGGGTTAGCAGTTGGAACAGTGCTTCTCATAGGTGAGTGTGTCGCTTCAAATATTTACATCAAATATTGATTAGTTTAAGGGTCCCATCAAGTGGTGTCATTATCTCCTCCTCATAATGTAAGTCCTGTGGTCACCATTTTCTTGAGCGAGAGATAAGACGTTCGCATAAATCATTTAAAATGCCTTGTCTTAGAGTCTGACCAAAAGTAAATACAGACAACAGCCTCCTGGAATGATCATTATGGCCAGCTGTATAGGGACCTGTTGTCAGGAGACACTTTGTTTACATGTGAGGCTTTGGATAGCTTTCCATTTAGCTTGACAACATGCACACAATGCAGTTATCATTGACTAACGCAGCACCATAATGATAAAGACTCCAGTGGTGGCTAATTGCTCTGCAAGCAGTTCAAAACACTACTCTAAGACAACACTGTCTTTTTTTCTTTATTCTGTCTCTTTTGTTTTTCTTACCTGGGGCTAATTACCCATGGTGGAAGTCTGCCTCACACATGTAAACAGACACATAGGGTGCAGATGAATATGAAGGGTGACCTGTCCAGGTGACAAGTTGCCCTGCATGCTTTTCCTTATGGAATCAGCCATAAGAGTCGTTCCAGGTGGCCACTTTGAACGTTTACTTTCTGTCAGACTTTGGTACAAATATTTGAAATAATTCATGTAAAAGTCATGTTTGTTTGAAAGCTATAGGAGGTGAATGATGACTGCTCAGATATGTGCTGTTTTGTGAAAATGAACACTCAGCATGACCCATAGAGCCACAATAGCCACATTTATGAGAATACACCAGATTAAGATAAATTAGAGTGATCCTGTTGAATCAGGGGTTCTCAACTTGTCTCACCCTGGGACCCACATTTTTCCATGGTCATTAAGTCGCGACCCAACAGGTGGGGGGAATATTCGGAGATCAAAATTGAGATCCCGATTCCAGCACAGCGAAGGAATAGTTGGCTATTCGGGTCCAGCCCTAGTATGAAAATCCACATTTTAAATACTCCGGGTCATATTTGCGCTGTGCCATCTTGCATCCCAACATCAACACAAACTTACAATGAACATCAAACAAACTATGGTTACCATGCCTGTCAAAATAAAAGTTTTTTCAAAATAAAAAAATAAGTCCAACCTGAGACGCACATTATATATTATTTAATTTTTACCAGCTGTCCGCGACCCACCCAGAACAGGTCCACGACCCAAAAGTGAGAACCCCTGTTCAGTCAGCCATCAGTTAAAAAGGCATCGTTATGGACGGGATTGTTTAAACATGTGCAATGGCTTTATTAGTGCAGTGCAAAGTCAAAGCTAAACGTGCACTGATGTCCATGTCCACGTACATAATTCATCACCTCCTTTATATACACAGACTCCACTATGCACAGTAAACAACAACACCTGAGGCTAGACATTTTCTGGAATGGACACTTTTTTTATCTTTAGGCTTCATTAGCAAGTTTAATGTGCTTGTCACAGTTAAAGCAGTGGTGTTTGAATAGTTTTTATTTGCTCTGGTTGGAGATGAAAAGTTTAATATGGTGACTCAACAGAAGTTGCTGTGGTTGATATCAGCACATTGCCGCATAGAGAACACATCATATGTGATATTGAGTGCTTTAGGCCACGGAGGAGCATATCTGCTGCTCTTTTCGGAAACATTATAGCCTTCTGCTTTTTAGAAACTCTGCAGCACTCTCAGTAAAAAGGTTTCAAGAGATATAGATTATACATTACACTGCAATCATCACTGAGTTGTAATTTTGGCCTGCTGCATGTATATATTTATAAACAACTCAACATCTAATATACCCCTAAAATTGAAATCATCACTACTTCAGCGAGCCACAGCGAGGCTTCTCAGGCTCTTTAAAGTGAGTACGTCACTGTCTAGCAGAATGGCAAATAGACTAATGACCTGGAGGTCTCCAGTTAGAATCCCAGGTGTTCACACTTTTACTGTGATCCTTAATTAATATGCTCCTCTGCAGATGTGTTATAGAAGTTTTTGGAATTACATTCAAAGCAAGTGGGTTTTCTAGGGACATAAATGTCTTCCACTGTATTATTATTATTATTATCATTCATCATAGGCTGGGCTATATGCACTGGTGGACAGTAAGGTTAAGGTAGTCATGTTTCCCCTTGAAGCTGTAATTTGTGTGTAGCCAAGGCCTATACCAACTGATGATATTGCTTTGCCCTTTAATTCATCCCCCCAATCGATGCAGGAGTCAGTGATTACACACTAATGCGTTCTTCCCTTCCATTTTGTGAATCAATGTACGGTTGGTTTCATCTGGTAATGAGAGACACAGTAAAGGTGAAATGCGTGTGTGTGCGTGCTATCTTGTGTTTGTCTCTGAAAGAGTGGTGTGTGTGCACACTGTGCTGTTTGTGTGTCTGTTTTGTTGTGTGGGTGGGTGGAATGGGGTGGAGGGGTGGGGGGGGGGAGTTTGGAGTGTGTGTTTGTTTGTGTTTGTTTCAGGCAGTCGTCTCCTACAGTCTGCCCCTTTAGCCGTGATGGCCTGTTTGTGAGACACAGACATAAAATTATCAGACTGGTCATTGTCTGCCTTTGAAGTGTCTTGAGCTGTCCATCCTGATTTGTCATCCAGAGGGGGATCAGTCCAGTATGGCTGCTGTCTGCAGATCTCTCATCTCATGTGTTTTTGTAGGAGGAGGAACAATGCATCCCAGCTCCTGTTATGTCGACCATGTATGGTTTTAATCCTTTAGTTTGAGGTAATGTCTTTTTGTTTAACGCAACCACAGTAATTGCCATTTACATTTGGCCTGATTGTTTCACATAATATTTGACAGCTTTGAGTGCACCTGTCTCGAGGGTTGAGTGTATTAGTGAATAACTAAGAATTGCAGTAGCATCATATACGGTGTGTGCAAAAATAATTTAAATATATGAAATCAAAAAGGGCAATTATGAAGTTACTCAGAACATATTCATTGAATAAAGTTGCATGAAGGAAATAATTATCTAAACAAGACAGAATCAAAACTTAAAGTCTAAACACAAAAAAAACACAACTGAAGACATTTAAAGTGCTAATTCTACACACGCTTTACAAATTACATTAAAAGGCTCATTAAAAGCAAAGAACATTTTTAATTGTAGTCGAGGTTTTGCAATCCAGGCTTCCATATGAGATTTATTAAAGTAACATTATCCAATTCCAAGAGCTGCAAAGAGGACAAGTCATTTGTTCACAGATGATGTGCACTATTTAAAACTGCAGTCTTTAATGTGTGAACGTGAACAATATGAAAAGATCGCCAACCCGACACGAACAAATTTGTTCAAAGACCAACAGCAGTCACAAATTGAAACCTAACATTAGAGATGCAGTGTGACACATGCACAGCTGGTTGACGAATGCAGCTATTTCACATTTCATTTAGTATTACCCTCGGTTGTAGTCGTGTTAATCTCAAGTGGGGATTCGGATTTTTCAGGAGTTTTTCAAATTTTGCTTTTATTAAATGTCTTAATGTTTACCTGCCGTACGTCCTAAATGCAATCGAGCTGCTCTGTGGAAATAATTCTACTTCATAGACCAAAGACATACAAGGGGAAAACATTCTGACCTAGATATTTTGTCTCCTCCCCCTGCAGCTTTAGCAGATATGATTCAGGACTCTTGCACTCCCTTGTTTGAAGGCAAATGAAGCAGAGGCATTCCCCTCTTTATCAAACCTTCGTCAGAATAAGTGCAAAAAAAAAAAGAAGAAGAAAAAAAAAAAATCATCCCATGACTGTCCAGAGTGACTGATCTACCTCAAAGATATGACCGTCCCCCACCCCCTGTTGCTCCTATACCACGCCACCTCCCGCCCCCTCCTCATACCCCCCGCCTCAACAGCCTAATGACTCCTGGAGGTTCCATTTGTAAGGCTCCCATAGAAACACAACCACAATAGGCCCCATCTTGAGAGGGCCCATCTGGGAGTCTTTGTGGGGCCTGCTGAAAGCCACAAAGGCCTGCTGACCTAGAAACCCATCAATAAGAGAACAGGGAGCCCCACCGACAACAAATTGAAGAGCCATGGAATTTCCTGGGCCATCCTAAGTCCGTAGGTGAGGACGTGGACCGGGAACGTGGGAGGCGGGGGGAATTCTCTGGATGTTCGAGGATGACACGTCAGGATGTCATTCCCAAGCTGTCAGCTGTATGCCCATTACCTTAAACTGTCACTGCTGCCTTTGTCCTTGTGCCCACTGTTTGTCATTGTAAAAGAGAGGCCTATGAAATCTTTACAAAATGGTGATTGTGACAGGAAGCAGCAGTAGCATGCTGGGCAGAGTTATGTGCCCTTCCCGGCTGGGTTTCATGGTGATGATGCAGGCCTTTTTTTGTGTGTTTGGGTTGTGGAATGACCGGGTGGCTGCTTTGTGTGCAATAAGAAAGGCTACATTTGGGGGAAGTATGTTTGGTGTTTACAATGACTTACCAGTCCCCCCTCATGCCTGAGATGCTCCTCTAAATGAGGCTGTAATGTCAACCCTCCACCGTGAGATTTACCCTCCGATTATAACTTACTGCTCACAAAAATGTATACACCCAGTGTGAATGACACTAGAAATATAACAGGGTGCCACTGCAATCAAACAGCAGAGAGATTCAAGTGAGTCAAATGTCAGGAAGCGTTTTGAGGACAGATACTTTCTTATCCCACTTCTGCCTCCTTTTGTCAGCTGTCCTGGCAGCTAAGGTGCCTTGCCTTCCAGTGGGAGGGGTCAGGTGAATGCTTAAGGCAGGTGTCTCCCTCTCACCTCTGCTTCTGGTTGGGGGTATGATAGGTGAAAGTGGACAGGAATTCTGTTAATACCCCAACAAGACAACTGAAGGTGTCATCTCCACTTTAATAGTCAGATCAGTCAGCAACACCTGTGTTTCTGTGCCATGTCGATTGCCATCCCGTGATGTGTTCCCGACAAAAAAGGTAGCCAGAACATGGTCCTTACATCAATTACTGTTGCCAGCTATGATGAGGTCGTGAACTCCTGGGTCTGTGGTGTCTGAATGAATGAAATTGAAGAAGGAAATATCCAGTGATACATTTGAGATTGATGTATTTTCTATAGGGATGGAACAGTTTTATCACCAAATCCATTTTTCAGTGTTACCAATACGATGTTGTTGTTGTCTTTGTTTCTCTTTCAGAGGAGGACCGATATGATAGCTACTCGCGCATGATCTTAAAATACTTCCTGGCAGAAGGAGTCGTGTGTCGGCATGAGCTTTTTGTGGCGGCCGCTCAAGATAACCCTGATGACATCTTACAGGTATGTGAGGAGGTGCCATCGATTCTGTAAGATCTTAGGAATGAAAATTGTGGAAACCGCAGAGTGTGATTTTATTTTTAAGCTACGAGTCTTGACAAACAATTCACAGAGAAGCTAAGATGGCCTCAAAATGTCTACTTTAGCATCCTGTACAACCGCTGTACTGTCAAACAGACATGTTTGTAAAACTTTAGTTTAACGCTCAGTTATCAGAGGATCTTGCAAACTACTTTTATAAGTTGTTTTCGTCACAGTGTCATCAGCTCCTGCTGTACAGTTCAGGCACACAGCTTTCGTCAACATGCGTCAGGGTCAACGGGGGTATCTGAGAGGTCGAGGGTGGCATGGTTGTGGCATTGTTGAAATGTTTCCCGACGTATCACTTTGTGAAGAGCACCATAGCCCCAGAAGCTGACTGCCACCCAGCATACAGGAGGAGGGCCTCTCTCCCACTGATTGATAGTGGGAGGGGTCATAGCTTCACCCTCTCTTTACATATCAAAGACTTATTAAGAGAGGGGGACTCCCAATGGGGATATATCACATCATTTAGTGTTTTCACAGCTACATTCGCAGTATGCTAATCTTCAGATGCTAAGGTTGCACTTTATGCATTACAACAATGTGCACACAAAGAAAAATCAGCTTACTAGAAAAAATCCAGTTAAAGGAGGAAAATGTTGAACATGTGAACGTGCACTGTGATAACTTAAAAACCAACGTGCATGTGCATCAGCTGGACAATTGGACACCCCCTCCCCACCTCCTTTCTTACCATGCTTTTGAGCCAACTGTAGCAAGATTTGTATTCCCTTTTTTGATGAAAACTTGTTGGTGTTGGATGCACACAGTGAAAGAACAGACTCTCTCTGATAGCTTTATTTCTGTTTTGTATACATGGGAATTTTATGGGAAGTATGCTGTCCATTTACCTGTTTCAGTCCTTTTTGAGTCAAATTGTTTTTAATACAGGATACATCAGGATCATCCCTCTGCCCTGCTGCTAAAACAATACTGTTCCTGTCTGAAGTCTTTGTAATGCATATAGACTGTTGTAAAAACAAAAAAAGTTACAGGAAACCTAGTTAAGTTTACAGATGGCCTCGTCATCACGATTCTCCAAGAAAGTTTTATTTGTTTTATTATTTTTTTCTGTCGTTTGCTTCACCATAATTAACAAGGTTTCTGTTATTTTACTTGACTTGAAAATCATGTCTTCACAGAAATCTGATTCAGCATCAGTGCACCTAAATGATGCCCAGTACAGACCCAAACAAGTCCGTACTGTCTTATATTACTGTGGCAGTTTACATAGTGCCGTTATCCCACTGTCAAATTAGACCGAAATAAAGTTAACATTTGTTTTACGCTAGAATAAAATGTAATAAGGTTTATTGTATTGTTTTGTACAGGAACTACCCGCTCCCATCTTGGATGATGTTGCTATCCACAAGCCGGTGGACCAGCCCAGGCTGTCTTGTGAGCCTCAGGACAGTTTGGATGCCATGAAGATTGCCTGGCGCTATCAGAATCTCCCTAAAGTACAGGTACACAGATGGATTTAAATGACAGTTCATATAGCATGTTGTTGTAACGACTGCAGCACATCTTTTTAAAATATACAGTAGAATAGGGATAACTTTGTGATTGTCTTTTATTAAGAAGTTCAACATGTGTCTCTGTTAATGATGGTATGAGAATGGACAGCGCTGGTTTTCTGGTCTTAGTGGTTTGGCAATTGTCTCGACCACTAAATCCATCAGCTTCTAAACTCCTTTGTGGAGTGAATGAGGCCTCAGCCTCTCCTTTCAGAGCTGGACCAGATTACTCACACTTAGCTGGCAATAGGTAGGCTTTTCACTGGTCCCCAACTCACATATACACACATACACACACGCCTGCACCCCTGCTTAGCCTGGGAAACAAGAGTACTTTGCAGCCTGTGCATTGACATGTCTGCTCGCTCAACCCTATGACCCAGACCTGCGCCTCTGTCTTTCCCCAAATCCCTGCCTTTCCCCCTGCTAGGGTCGGCAGCCCTACACTCTTTCTTCCGCTTTGAGGAGAGGTGACCCTCCCCTTCTACTTCTCTGCAGTCTACCCCCGTCGGTCTATAATCCATATCGCTATGTGGATTAACAGCACACAGTGTGTCCCTGGGGATCCTCTCTCTCTTTCTCTCTCCCTGGAAACTTCTTTATATCTGTGTCCTTTCCTCACCTCTCCCCCTTCCCCTGTAAAATCGTCTTTACAAACCACTAGTAAGCCCCACCAGAGGATTTGCATCCCAAATTCACCCCCAGAGTCAACGCTTACTTTCCCCTTACACACACCTCTCCTGGCATGGCCCACTGTGTCACTCTCCTGATGAAGACATCAGATCAAAGGTGAGGCCGTCAGGGCGGGGATGGAACGCTAAGCGGGTTGCCTAGCTCACAAAGAGAAGATGAGCCCCTGACCCCCCTGCCCTGCTGACCCCCTCGTCCCGCCAGGAGAGGGACACACCGGGGGCCCTAATCCAGATTAGGAGTAGATTAAGGGCCCCTCTAACAATGGAATCCCTGGTTTCACTGAGAGAGAAGAGCTAAAACTCTCTCTTTCAGCTGCAGGAAAACATCCGCCTTCCCCTGCGTCCCTGACACGTTCGCTTTCACAGCCAGAAGTGGACATTTATGTGAAGAAATGATTAAGAGCGTTGTCGTAGTGGTTATTTAACTCCTCTGCTGTAGGAATGTTGAGGAATGACCCATAAACAATGCAATTGCATTACCATAGTGTTGTGAAGCACACTCATTTAAAATATTAGAAAGACAAACAAGGTTATTTTCTTACGAGTTGCCTTCTTCGTATTTTTTAAGGAAGGCAAATACACACCGTTTGTATAAGGACACAGAGAACAAACAAAGGTGTTTGGTATAATTTAAAATGTGATTTATTTATATGGCTTTATGATACATATTCTGAACCAATAAACTTGACTTGTTGACCTTTTCAGAGCGCCCTGGCGTCCACTTCCCGGTTCGGGCACTACTATGACGTCTCCAAGACGATGGAGCCAGAAATTCGCCAGGCAGCCAAGTGCCACCGCTTCTACCTTCCAGAACATCCCACCCAGACATCAGCCACACACAGGTAAAACGACGAGACATCGTCCACAGAAAGCACGGAAACCAATGAGACATCGTGCGCACGACACAGGCACACAAACACGACATCATCCACAAAACACAGTTACGCAAATAAGACATCATCCGCAGAACACAGGTGAGTAAACGAGACATTTTTCACAGGTTACAGGTAAAGCAACAATGTGGATGGACGGATATATTCTACAGAGTATAAATCCTGTATCCAGCACGTGCATTAAAAGTTAACCGAAGGAAATAGGGATTTTTCTGTGTTTGTGGTGATCATTTGTAAGAATTTAATAGACTTTAAGACTGCCACTAAAATAGTTTTCATTGTCACTTAATATATCCTATTTTTGTTTGTCAATAAAATGACACAAAATAGCTAAAATGCCAATCACAGGAGAACCACGGTAATATATTCATATTTCTTTATTCATGACAAGCACACTAAAACAGAAAGAAATTGAATTTACTTTTATATAAAAAAAGAAAAACTGGTAGAAACTGGAACCAGTTAATGTGTCATTTTTACTTGAAATTAAATTGTTTTCAAAATAGATTATTTTATCTGTCAATCAGTTAAAAAATCAATTACTTGTCTCAAGCTCTAATAAAATGTGCATTTTATTACCTGTAGGTTGTGACGAAAAACGTGCCTTATTGATTTTCTGTTAATAGTTAATGAGATTCAGTGAAGTGACAGCAGCTGAAATCATCTTGTACCACTGTTCATTTCACTGGTGGCACACCCACTTGACAGCTTACAGCGTCTACAGTTTTTATTGCACCCAGCTGAAATGTCGGGTTTCACCAGATGCTTTTTAAAAAATGTATTCTAAACACTGAATCACTTTGCATAATTGTCTTTTAAACAACTGATACAAATCAGTTTAAAAATCCTCCCGGTTCGTCTTCTTTTCTGTGGAGCTTGCCATTGGCCTAAGTCATTCAACCTCTTGGAAAGGTTGTGTATGTCTATTCAAATAAGGCTCTTGTTTGCTCAGCGTCTGTTTGATTTCTCCTGCCTTGAGTGTACTTAGGGTTCAGAGGTCATGCAGGCTCTTTACTCAAAGAGTGCTGCTGAACACACAAGGGCACACCGAGGCACACTCACACACACTGGGTAAATACTGCAATCTGGAGCACAGAGGATGTGGAGGAGGCTTTATAGAATCCGTCTTCCTTTATATCAACAAACAGAGAGCGTTTAACAGAGCAGCCATACAAACACATTAACCGCTGTGGACATTCAGTTTGAAGTTTACATTTTCACAAGTGCGGACCTTGAAGTGGACACCATTAGCTATTGTGTCGATTCTCGGTGCACAACTTAACAATGCCTAATGGGGGAAAATACAGAATGAAAAATCTTCTCCGCTGATGAGGGCAGCGTTGTGCGGCAGCGAGTAAGAGTGACATAATGGTACCGTTGTAGGGTCTGAATGGGTTATAGATCTTACAGACATTTTGACAGCGGGAAACTACACCTGCACCACACCATTGTGCCCCGAGGCCCGCCCCGGTATTGACACAACCACGTGCACGCACACACTCGACACATTACGCACGCACACGTACCACACAAACTCCTAAGCAGGCTACTCCCCCTTGCACGTGTCCACAGCCCCATGTTGATACCCTAGCTGTTAAATTGCTCCGTTTCACTTGAAGGCATAATTGGCACAAATTGCTCTCTAGGTGATACAGATCCTGTTGTTTAAGACCAAGCATCCCCCTTTCTCTCCTCCTTTCTTCCCCCGCTGAAAGAGGGACACTGAGATAAAGAAGCTTCCCTATGCACGATCCTAATTAGCTGACGAACTAGCCCCTGTAGCTAAGCACCTAGACCTTTTCGGTACCTGAATGAGGGGTGCTCAGTAGGGGTGGCTAAAGCACAATGCCGTCTCGCACAGTGGCTGCCAACCAGAGGCAACCTCCCGCTCGACTACATGTCACACCATCCCAGCCCCCTACCTCAGAGCCGGGGCATGGGCAAGAGAGGCCGTGGAGGGTAGGTGTCCTTCTTTCACCAAACCAGCTCTATCATTAGCCACAGCGGGGTCAGGAGGCACCATTGTTGTGCTGAATAACTGAAATAGAGTACATGGATATACTTGGCCAAGTGTAATCAACACAAGTGTGTATTACTGTTCTTTATGCAGGGCTATTGGCGTGTGACCAATCTATGTGTATCAGCTTTTGTAGCCCGCAGGTCGGATTGACAACTGACATAGCAGCCCACTGTGAGTCACTACGGAGTCGTCATTACAATGGCAGGGCGTTCTTAAGTGGAGGGTCCTGTGTAAAAAGATGGGGTTAACATTCCTATTGGCCATCCTATAGGCGCATGGTGGGCTCAGCAGTAATCCATCCCTTGACTGTTGCTAAATGTAGCTCTGATGGTACTGTACGCCCTTTGTCGGTGGTGCACATCTTACCCCTGATTAAACACCAAAATGCTGTTCCCTGTTTATTTTAGATATCAGCCCATTATTTCCTTCCTCCCCCCTCCTCCTCCTTCTCACTTATCATCTTTGTTGTGTGTATGTTTGCGCATATGTGCATCTCATCTGTCTGTCTGTCTGTCTGTCTCGGCACAATCAGATCCTCGGGGAGCTGACAGAGAACCAGTCATGTTGTAATTTAATCAACCAAATAAATTAATTGGATCTCTTGATATGGATCATCTGTCTGCTTCAGTGGCTCCAGAAAAGCACAGTCAGGAGGAACATGCTGCAGTCATAGAGGATTAAGCTACTGCCGTGATAGGCTTGGCCCAGTTTTATCAAAATGGTCTCAATGACAGTTTACGCGTCTTAAGTAACCCTTTTTCTATTCTGTTTCTGGTTGTCTGCTTCACCGTGTTCGTTCTGTTTTTTTTCTGTTCTGTCCTCCCTCCAGTCCCATGATTGAGTCCTACTCTGCATTGCTGAAGTCACTTCAGGAGGTCATACACAGGGAGGGCTTTGATGTAGCTGCCTCGATGGTAAGAACCACAACTGAGCAACTGTTTCACATTCATTTCTTCCAACAAGTTCAGAAGGTTGTTCTGTTCATCATGCAGCTACGACCTTTTGGAAATTTGTAGTATCTCAAGTTGTTATCAGGCCTGTTAAGCAAAGAAAAAAATCCATTGTTTTATATGATCTTGATCATATAGCAATATGTGACTCTATGTGTATACGTTTGTTGACAGATGAAAGAGAAAGTGTCCCCTTCAGGCCACCAATCCTTGAATGTTAAATTTGATCACAGTCGATTCAACCAGTTGACTTTAAGTGGATTTATTCAGAGATGGCCAAGTGTACATTTTGTTTATTCATTTGACTTTATATTAGTATAGCAAAAGAGACCACTTGTCCAATTTGAGGAAACATGGCAGCCACCATAATCACATCTACAATCTGTTTGCGGATTTGACACACACACACAAAAGCATTACTGAAATACAGTAAGTTTAAGAACTCTATGACGAGCTGGTACTAAAGTGTACAAGGGTGCAAATGTCTATTTGTAGTCTCACTATTTACCAGGAGTCCATTTAGACCAGGGGTGGGCAATCCTGGTCCTCGAGGGCCACAATCCTGCATGTTGTAGATGTCTCCCTCTTCCAGCACACCTGATTCAAATGATCAGCTCATCATCAAGCTCTGCAGAAGCCTGATAACGATCCTGATCATTTGAATCAGGTGTGTTAGAAGAGGGAAACATCTAAAACATGCAGGATTGTGGCCCTGGAGGACCAGGATTACCCACCCCTGATTTAGACTATCAGTTTTGTTTTTTGTTTTTTTTTTTATTATTATGTGAAATATGCAAAAGAGTAGCATTTAAAAATAAAAAAGCTAGATCTGCATCTCAATCCCAGGCTTTTTTGCCACATTCAAGCCACCACTTGTGTCTGTTTACCTCTTTCTCACCTGCTCGGGGTTGGCCTCACCTGTGTGTCCCAGCTGTGTGTGTGTCTTCCCTTTGACATTCATCTTTTTAATAATCACCAATCCTCTACAGAATGCCAGAAACATCCAGATGGATGGAAATCACACAAATGTCACTCTCTCTATCTCTCCTTGTCTCCTTGCCACTCTATACATACATCCATAGATAGATAGATAGATAGATAGATAGATAGATAGATAGATAGATAGATAGATAGATAGATAGATAGATAGATAAGTAAAACCCTCCCATACTTTGAGCACCCTACTTTCATAGTGTTGGTTCACTGCAGCATGGAAATTGCATTATTTGTGATCCCGTGCATGCATGTGTGTGTACGCACACATGCTTATGCGTGTGCCTTTTTCACCTACATTCTGTGACCCCTCTGCTCGTCACCTGGAGCCACCTCTCCCCCCCTGTCACTCACACACAGGATTTACCTCCCCTACTCCCCACCTTCCCTCCCCGAGCGCTGTCACTCACACACCAGATTAACTGCTGACATCATTAAAGCAGTGTGGCTGCCTGACATGCTTTTGGCAAAGTCCAGGAATGCAGACCGGCACAGAGCGACATGGGCACTGGCACCGAAATGCTCAGTATGGACGACAGAGAGAGTGTCTGTAGCTTTGGTTTATTAATTGCTTGTTGTGCCCATTTAACAACATACAGATTTCATCTAGTCTGTGTTTTGTAAATAGCAGATTTCGACGAGGATTAAACTCCCTGAGTATATTTCTGGGAGTGTTTGAGATAAGTGGGACAGGCGTAACAGCAGGACTGTGAGTCTCCACAGTCACTGGCTGATTAGGTTGTGGTTCCAGGCTTGTTGTAGTCTATATGGCTGGCCTCTGGTCCTTGGCTGGACCCAACTGGCACTGTTCCCTGATTTTTCTATAGGCTAAACTATAGGAGTTAACTTTGGCCTCTCATCCTGATGTTGCCACAGCAACAGTCGTGTTACCACAGTTCCCCCCTGTGGAGTGCAGACATAGAAATAGATTTCTAAATCTGTGGCCCCCAAAAACCTGTGTAGGAAAAGCCTGTAAACAAAGAAAGGCCATATCAAATAGTGACAAAGCCACACACACATCGCTAATATTGAAGCGTAGCAAGGTACAGAGATGGGGCACTGATGTTGACTCATGTAAAGAAAGATGAATGTGGAGTCCAGTGTGAGAGTCCTTTCCAAAGCCCTGAGTCGACCGTGAAAAACTCCCAGAAACAATGGGGTTTATTTTTCTTAGATCCTTGTGATTCTGATCCAGATCCAAACGAAGCTTAGGTCATACTGTTGGGAGAGGAAGCAATGGGGAGTGGGGCGGAGGAGATTTTGGGAGGGTTGTGATAATGGAGGGGGAGGGATAAAGGAGAGAAGAGGCTGGAGGAGAAAAAAAAAAAAGCGAAAAGTGAGCAGATTTTAGGCCAGGGCTTTGTTAATCACTCTTGGCTCTCACCTCAGTAATCAGGAGCCATCCTGAAGAAACCCCAAATAAAAGGCAATTGTACTAAAGGCTAAAAACCTCTCACAGTTTGGACAGGCTCCTCCATTCTCCCAGTTTCAGTGATATATATCCCACCACTGTTTGGCCACTTTTTCTCTGTCCTCATGAGAGTGGGTTACCGTTGATCTCTTGTGGTGGGGTGGGGGGTGGTGGGGGGTTTCAAGGGAAGGCACTCCACCCTTACCCAGGCCCCCTTGGCTGCAGAGCATCGCTGTGGTGCCAAGAATGTGTTGGGGTTTCTGGGTGGCGGCCATATTGGAAGCCTGTCTGACAGGTCCATTGTGCGTGTGTCAGATGGCTTCTGTGATTGGGCAGTTGTGTCCAGTCACGTTTGGGCACTGTGTTCCGATCGTCTGTGCTGGTGAGCAGACTGTCCAGTCGCTCTCTCCCAGAGTTTGGGAATACTACCCAAGACAGCAGCACCTTTTCTGAAATCGTTTAAAAAGCAGTTATCAGACAACATTCAGATCCGCTCTGTGAACTTTGTTATTGCGTACTGTGTGTGCCATTCAGTAAAACATGACCCCTTTGCATGACTTTCTGCACACTTTCCGTATTTCTGACCACTTCTTCTTCTTCTTCTTGCTTGTTGTTATAGCCAAGGTCACGTAACATCCTGCGTGTCGGGCTTCACTCTCTCGGCTCAGCTTTGTGGGGTGATGACCTGAGTTGCCATGACAATCCCAGACACAGCCACGCCCTGACTACCTTTCTGTATGGACTGCGTGCCTTGCTGAGGTCGTCACTGTCAGTCGCAGTAGTTACTGTACCTTCTCATCTTATCCAGGTAAGAAAATGTGTGACGCATCTAAACAACTCACACACACTTTGCTGGTGTCAAATAGTTGTGAATAGTTTATCGGAAGTTTCTGCAATGGGTGATGCTGTAAGAACATAATGAACAAGCCAGTGGTACGCTCTGAACTTGATATGACTTGAATTTACAGATTATAATGTGTACAGATAGTAGACAGGATTTTTGTGCATGGGTTTATTTTTGATCTGTGTACTCTTGCTTTGTATTATTTGCCAGTAAAGTACATGATATGAAGTCTTTTGTAGTGGGGCCTCCTCCTGACCCTTCAGTTCAGTGTCACCCTGGTATGACTCAGGCCTGCGAGGGGCCTCTTCCTCCTCGAATCAGTCCCCCCAGCTGACCCAGTCGAGTGCACACTTCATTCAAAGACCTCTAAATCTATGTTTGTTTGTTTTGGCTTCAATTACTTAAAGCTGTACGGAGAGTGCGCGCCCGCAGACGCGTTTATTGTCTTACAAGTGTAACTCCTTGCAGTTGTGTGTGTCTGTACTTGTGTTTGTGGGTTGTGTGTCTTGGGGAGGGGGGGCGGAGGGGGGTATGAGTCCGCGTGTATGCGTCTGTGTCCAGTCTGGCCTCTCAGTGTGAAGGTGGAGTCATCTGCTGAGGCATATGGCAAACCACAGCCCTCCCCCAGACACTCAACCATAGAAGCAGACTCACCAGAAAAGCCATCTGAGACTTTCCACGAAAATGTTTTCAACCTGCCCACACTTGAAACGCCCCACTTCCTTGTAGCACTCACTCACAAGAGCAATGGCAACAGTATTATTTGTGATCCCTTTTTTTGGAAGATATAGGTCAGTGTTTAACTTATAGAACAGCTGTGTTGTCACAACATGCTCTGGCTCCAGGCCTGTGTGCTCACTGCACAGCGGCCTTGGCCTAGTCAAAAAAGGTAGAGTGGCTAACTAGCAGATGTCAGCTGTGGTGGGAGCGGTCCCCCTGTCCCACTCTGGCCAGGCCTCCAAACCCTTAATCTGTCCCCTCCCCCCTTCTCCACCCTGGGGAGAGAAGTGAATGAGCTGGGGAAGAAGGGGACAGGGGGAAATTTTGGACTGAATCAGGTGTTTGGTGACTAAGCCAACATGGAGGTAATTAGAGGCTGTTGTGTTATGACCTTATGATTAGTTTAACACTGTCAATCTCACATGATGATGATGATGTTGTTGTTGTTGTTTTAGGAATATATTCTACTCCCATCAGCTGAGGTCACCAACGTGTGAAAGTGGCTCACTTCAAGCTGCCGACAACACCACGTTGGATATTTTAGAAACTGACGCGTTATCAGAGCTTATTTCTGCTAGTGCCAGTTAATTAGCTTAGTTAAGAGAGTGTGGCCTTTGGAAGACTGTCTAGACTAGTAGCAGTGGGCTAGCTGGCTGAGACCTCACCGTCTTGGCCAGCTAACCCACTGCTACTAGTCTACAATACTCAATCCATTATTGAGCAGCTTGGGAAGCTGAGCAACTCACTGAAAGCCTCCTCACAGCAGCCCAGTGCCACAGTCCATCTGAAACATTAATTAGGCTTGTCCTAACCCGATTCTCCTCCATCATACAATTTCGTGCTACCACACCCATCCCACACACAAACACAAAATGCATGCATATACACCTTAAATGCCTCCCAGACTAAGTCATGTCCTGACGTATGCAAATATTTTGAGTCAGGTTTCGTAGCGTAGTTGCTCGGTGACACGGGCCTCTGTAGTAGTTCTACGGAGGATGTTTTTTCCACAGTCATCAATATTCAGTTGACTTTTAAATTGATATTTTACTCATGAGCCTCACTGCATTGCTGAACTATGCATTGCTGCTTATTGCTTTTACTAATAGTGTAGCTGTTCTTTGCATATTTTTGCTATTTTCAAATGTAAAATAGTTTGAATTTTTAATCACGGAGGCCATAAGTGTCATATCCTTTTTCTATTTTTAATGGGGAATCTGTGTCGGGTTTTTGACCATCAGAAAGTCATCCCTGCGTCTGTTCACATTGAGTTGATTTATACATTTATTTGCTATTTGGCTACATGCGTACACAGTGGCATGTGTTGTCCACTGGGTACAACAATATAGGAAAAAGTGAACAGTGGGCCCCTCTCTGTGACCTGTCAGTCAGTGGTTGTCAGCTGAAGCTCACGGTGTTCAGGGGATTTACACTGATGGGATCTGAGCTAATTGAGCCAGCATAGACTTTCATTGCAGAAGTGAAATGACTCTTTTTAGAGCCTCTTATAAATTATAAATACGTTGTTAAAAAAAAAAGTGATATGCAGTTGAGGTGAGCCTTTCTCTGATAACTTCCTTAAACTCAAGAATCCATGAAGCATATCTTAATGACCTCCGTCTGCCCTGCTGCCATTGTACTGAGCTGCTCTGTGTGGACACTTTGGATTCATCTGACCTTGAAACTTTTGACTCTCTGCAAAAGAGCCAAATCTTTGTTTTTAAGTGTATGCACAAGAGTCATCGTGGCCTAGGAAGACCATTACGGATAAAGGTTCATTTGACCATATCTCTCAAGCAGACACCTTCATAGTGGTCAAACTGTACCATTAATGTATTGAATTATTTGTCGTATCCAAACTCTTACACTGGCTTTAATTGCTGCACGAGTGACCTCAGATACCCTCTAAGTGCTGGTGGTACTGACTGGTAGGATATGCATACTTTAAAAGTAGGACAAAAATGAAAAGGAAGAAAGAAAGAGTGGGGAAAAGACATGAAGGCATGAAAACTGCATTAGGCGGTGGCAGCCAACACAGAGAGAAGGATGTGAATGATTCAGGAGGCAAAGGGATTAATAATGCAAGACTCCCTCTCTCCCTCTGTCCCAGTGTCCCTCTCTCTCCCTCCCTTCCACTCACTTTACCCTCTACCTCCACCCTTTTGTATATTTCTCCCTCGTTCGTTCGATCTACTGTATTCACCCCTAATTTGTCCTCTTTCTCGTCAAGGCCCCGGACTAACCAGTAGGGGGAGCTATCCACATCAAGCCCATGTCGCTTCTCCCACTTTTCCTCTGTCCTCCCCTGCTGTGTGCATGGTTAAGATTGTGCACCAACTATTTTTTTTTCCTTCTTTTGGTGAAAGATGCCATTTGATGAAGTCAAATCATTTAACTGTGTTGAATTTCCCCATGCCAGTTTAGTGGATGTGTGAGTGATGCGAGGTGTGTGTCCACTCGTCTGCCCTAACATCACCTGTGTGACCCCTATCTGTGCTTTCTGTACTTCATCACACTCACATAAGCCGTGGGCAGGGATGACCTGGCCACAGGAAATGATGACCTAATTTAATTGCAACACTGATGGCCCGTCAGGAGGCTTTTAATTACCTGCTCATGTTCTCTCCCTCTCTCTCTCTCCCTCTCTCTCCCTCCCTGTCTCCCTCTCCCTCAATCTCGATTCCACCCGATCCTACAGGACAGGGCTCTAATGGGCAGCATAACCAGGCTATGTGACAATGCCATAGCCTTGGAATCATTCAAAGGCTCTGAGAGAGAGACCAACCCTCTCTACAAAGACTACCATGGTAAGAACACACTCGCTTATCTTTTCTGTCTCTTTTCCATCAAATACACACACATGCACACAGGCAGTGCATTAAGGCTGGGGCTGGGCTGTGGATGGAGGCAGGGCAGCCCCCTTGCAGGCCAGGCTGTCAGTGCGCGTTAGTGTGCTGCTGCTCAATCAGACGTGCTCCTCAGTAGACAGGCCGGGGGGGATTCAGCTGCCACGCTGTACCCCCTCTCCCTCGCACCCTCACCCCCTCCATCCCTGCCTTCCTCCCCCCCACCACCACCACCCACCCTCCCCACCTCCCCTCCAGCAGAGCCTCTCTCCCTCTCGCCTCGCCCACTCTCCATCCCCAGTCCCATACCCCTGAGGCTCTGGAGCAGAGCAGACCAACACTGGGGAATCGATATTCTCACCATCACTCTCTCTTCCTCTCTGCCTCTATCTCTCTATCCCTCGCTCAATGTCTCCATGGCCAGCATGCTCTGCTAATAAATGGAGGGCAAGGCTTTCAGTAGGGGGAGAGGACACCGGTAAGAGACGGTTAAACAGAAAGAAAACGAAGAAAGAGAATGGGGTGGGAGGAGGTGGGGTGGGGAGGCAGCGCAGTTTGTCTCCGCTCTCTCGGTCCTCACCATCACTTTTTCTGTACATTTTTATCATTCTCTCTTTCTCCCGCTTGCTTCCCTCTTTTCTATCACTCTATCACACTTTCCATGCAGAAAGGTCAGTTTAAACGGGTGGGGTATTTTTAGCAGTGCCTCTCGAACTCTCCCACTCACTCTTGCGCTTTTCCTCTCATTCCCCCCCCCCTCCTCAGGTTAGATAGCCCTGGTTGTGACAGATGCAGGGATGAGATTGAAAACATTCAAAGGCGGATTCTGGTTTCACCCAACAGAATGTTTTATTTAGACAACACGTCCCGTAGTGATCACATTCCTCTGCATTCTGACGGCAGGTGACTTTTAAAACTCGTTCAACGTACGGGCGTTGTAAGCGCATCGTTATTTGCAATCGTTCTGGGGAAAATGTTGTTTGGAATTTGCTGTTTAATATTGTTTGAATCTCTTGTTCAAAAATATATTTGCCCTGTTTAACCAGCCAGCGAAATTCTGGTCGGGTTATGAAATACATTTATGTGTGCGATTGTTTTGATGTGTGTTCATGAGTGCAAACGCATCTGGTACGAGTGTGAGAGTGCGTGCGGATGCGCGTGCTTGCGTGTTTGCGGCAGCAGTTCAGGGCTGCTCAAAGCATGCTGGGAAGCCTGTCACTGCAAATCAGGCAAGGGGAAATCACCCAAGTGCACAGAGGAGAGAACCCACCATCCCCCACTTTCTCTGTCTGTCTTCCTTTCTCCATTACTCCCTCGATCTCTCCTTTTCTCTCTCACGCTTATTTATACCACCCCACTTCTACAGTACATATCCAGTTTTATGAAAATGTAACTTTGGTGAAATGAAATGAGGAAAGAAATCCTCCAGTGCTTTCCCTTAGGCTCCATACGAATACCTAGTTTTTAGATTTTGTTTTCTGTCCCTCATTGCACTAATGTGTCCCAGTAATAGTTGGCAAATTTCCTCTACCCATCCTCGAGTAAGAATGCAGATATAGGAATGTTTACAGATATTAAGAAAAAGCAATTAATTTCAACTTTTCACATTTCACTGCAGTACCACAGTGTTTCTGTCAGTGTAGTTTATCTACTGTAATTGTGATGATTAGTACAGATTTAGTTGTTTGAAAAAGACATTTTGGGGGGATTTATGCTTTGTTTTACAGTGATTATTGAGAGAGCCAGAAAATGTGGGGAAAGAGAAGTAGGGGAATGACATGCAGCAAATGGTGCAGCCAGCAGGGAATTGAACCGGGAACTTACTGCTCAGAGCTTTGGTGTCCATGTGGTGTGCGCCCTAACCACTCGGCTGTTGGTTCTTTAAAAAAAATTGGCAAAATTCTATCTCAAAGTACTGTAGTGTAGTAAATGGACACACATTTTCAACAAACTTTAAATATCCTGCACTTTGTAATCAGCAGGTGAACACTTGAAACATTTCTGTTAAAAAATAATTTTGGTCAAATCAAAAAAGGAAAAATGTTTCCCTTCAGTCACCACAGAACATTGGGATTTACAAAAATGTTATTCAGATTTTTTTTTTCTTTTAGCGTTGCCAAATTTAAATAGAAATAGTTTGTAGTCGGTAAAGTAAATGAAGATTCACATTTGAAAATGATTTTAACAAACCCGTAGTGATGGTTGGTAGGAATTCAAAATGAATCTTGCATGTGTAAAGAAAAAAAGACTCTTTTCTTTTACTTAAATAACAAAGCACACCTCTGTTCTGCACAAAGTTTTCTTATTGGCACAGTGTAGCAGCCAAACTGTGGATAGGACAGGAATATCTTCCATGTTGTATTTTTTATGCACTGTTAAGCGCTTTCAGGTTTAATCTGCTCCTTCTGTCCTTCACAGGCCTGTTACATGTACACCAGGTACCTCACCTGAACTGTCTGGCGAACCAACTCCCCGACCACAAGGACCTGGCCTTTAAGCTCAAGAGAAAACAGTTCACTATTGAGGTATGTCGTCAAGGTTACTGAGCATACACAGGATTTGGTAATGAACAAAACGGTGTTCAGTGGTTGTACCCTGAATTCTGTATTTTTAATGTCGTCTCTCAGTCGGATGTTTTGAGTTTTATAACTCGCAATGCAACCATTAATCAAAAACAAGCGCTGATTTAGGTGCAAAGTAATTATTTATCAAGAAAGTTTAAGTCTTTTTATCATTCATCGCCTTGATAATGTTACTGACCGTAAGCCCAGCTCTGAAAAAAAATAACCTGTGTGTACTTTTGTCTGCTATTGGGTGACAAAATCAAAGGTGAAGCTATTGATTATACACTGTTGGTGCCAGAGTTACTACAGTGTAACATCAAGAGGCAACAGAGTGTGAAAAATCTATCTATAGTCATAAATATGTAATGAAGAAACACTGATGGCAATTTATGTTAAATGTATATTTTACGTATTTGATGTGTTTAAGCCAGTTGTGATGCTCTGATGCATGGAAATGTCAGTTTTTGAAACAGGGGTTTACAAACAGAGAAACAGTAGCTCTCAAGGTAAAGCTACGGTAGGTACTGCTTACTGTGACACACACACACACACACACACACACACACACACCGTGATTGTATGGGCTTCCTCTGTCTTCATTCATTTTGATTTATTATTTCTTATCCTCCTCCTGTTCCTGTCAGAGATGCTTCCATTTTGCATGTGTCACATCATCACTCTCACTCAGAGCAATCAATCTGTCACCGAACTACCACTCTGGAGACAAATTAAGGGGCCCTCCTCTTAGCTCAGGCTCATGATTGGTCCTCATTACATTATCATTACCTTATCACACCCTCTAGTACTTGGCTCTTAGTGAGTCCTATTGTCTCAGGCAGGAGGTGAAGGGGAGGAGAGGAATGCCACCCTACCCCCCCCAAACTTCCCTGCATCCTACGGTCAACCCATTCTCATTTTTTGCCATCCTTCAGCATCCTTCTAAGCCTTTCTGCTGTCTGCACTGGCCCACTCCCCCCTCCTTTCTCTGACCCCCCGTATAGGCCACTCTAGTATAGATTTATAAGGTCTGTAAAAGTCAAGGTGGTTATCCTCAATGGGCTTTTAATTAGGCCTCTGTATTGAGCAGGCCAGGGGGCCGAGGCCTAGAGCATCCCGGTAGCTCTGTGGGGCCTGGATACCGTGTCATATATCCCAGCAGCACATTGTTAAGACCAAGCTTTGTCTGCCTTCCTTGTTTAGGGAGCTTTATTGGAGTTTTTGGTTGAATGGAAATCATACTGTTGCACTGCCCTAAGAACACAGGCTTAAAAGAAAATGAGTGATATCCATATAGGACTTCTTCTTTTTTTTTTTTTTTAGGATCCTAACATGACTTTGATTGTTGACACAAGACAGTGTTTAATATGAGATGTCAGTCACAATCCTTGGCTATGACACATTGTTGTGTGTCAGGGAATTTCCCAGAGAACATTGTATCGTATCACCACTCATGCATCAAATCAACCAAAACACAGATTAGTCATTGTAATACCCTATTACGTTCTTGTGTTGTGTCCTCTGGCGCTGTGATTGGCTGTCATTAATTTGTATATCACCTGAGAGGGAACTGTCACAAAGGTATGAGTACATGTTAGCTCTGCGTCCCTCATCGCAGAGGCTTTGGCATATCAGGTCTATAAGATCACATGCAGGACTACTGTTGTGCTCAGACTACGTGGCTCGTCGTACACTGCGTTTGACCTGTTGGTCAACTGCTTCGGTGGGCCTGTGATTGACACATGAGATGGTGATTGGATTTTAAGCCCAGTGTCTGACGTGTGACAGCTCACACCATCCCTGCTAATCACCTCATTTACTCAAGCTACAAGACTCTTCTGCCTGAGGCCACGTAATGCAGAATTCTCTCCCCCTGCTCAGGATTCTTCCACACATCCCGCTGTTATGCACTTCTTTCAACTTGTGAGTCGTTGTCCACGTTTGAAAAGCAGTGAATGCAGCAGCTTTTTGGTGTATCATCTATCTGGATTAATTTGTAATGCGATGGTGTTGAATGACAGGTGATTGACAGCACCAGCTCCTCACCAGCTGGGTCAGGCAGCTGCATCTCAGCACAGCTACACACAGAGCTGTGCTGGTAACTAATTTCCTAACTGCTGTTTGACTCATGCTTCCATCACCTAGCACTTCAGGAACGCGGAAAGCATTTGTTTGCCAGCCCACAGAGTGCAGGTTAGGTTCATGAAGAAATTCTCTTGTATTTATGTGTATTGTTGTGACTATGTTGTCCTTCATGTGATAGATTAAGGTACATTTTTTTCTCATCCCACACTCAGCACCATCAGTGTTCTGCTGGTTTTGTGTTAAAGTTACCACGGTAACACTTGACGTTTCCAAGAGTTCAAGCTGCGGTTGATGAGCGGTTATTAGCCATGACGCCTGAAGCCAGAATTAACCCATGGCCCTGTCTGAGCAGGTAGGGGAGTGTTAGGTGTTTAGAGAAGATTAACACATACTCATAGACACTTATACGAACATTGCTTGCTCCCACACATAAAGATATTGACGTTTATGCAACAGCACAAGCCAATACGTATTGAGAAATGCACGCGTGCGATATGTGATAGAAACTTTAACACGCAATGTGCGTGAGAATTTTTCCCAGTCACTCATATTGAGCTGACACAGACTTCTGTCACTGGTTTCACAATGCAAGATGCTTTGAGGATGAAGCTCTGAAGAATGCAGGTGGTACGCAATTACATTCTCTTTACCTTTGTTTGACCTTTTAAACTGACAAGCAATGCGCCTGTGGGGTGCTGGGGTGCCAGAGGCAGGTCACAGGGTCAAATACAGTATAAGACGAGGATTTGTGTCAAATTAGTCTTCTTTAGAGAGTCTGTTTGGAGGTGTCTGTTTTATTGACAAGAAATGTCACTATGGCTGTGTGGTCTGTACACAGGAAAACTTTCTTGTGTTTTAAGACTTTCGTGTTAATGATTTTGTGTTTGGCAGTATAGTGGAGCATTTGTAAAGTCTTTAGAGTAGACAGTCAGTAAAAGAATGACGGGAGACTGGAAGACGACACCTAGTAAAGTTCAAGACAGATTCACCAAAGTTGTTGGTGTTTCGTCAGAGTTTCTGACTTGCAAAGACATTTCAGTTTTTGTTCCCAACACAGAACACATTTACATGGATCTGTTACTGACGCTGACCCTTCTGGATTACATCTTATCATCATATCGATATACTGAAACAGCACATTCCCACTAACGCTGCCCCTGGGTTGTTGTAACAGGGATTTTGGTTTGAATGCTCACATGTAGGTGCTACAAAGAATAAACACAGTTCTGCCATGTCAGCCAAAGAAGATAACGGACCAAGTCCCTCTCCACTAATTGATTAAAATCCCCAAAACTGTTTGTGTCTCAAAAATTCCATATTTAGATTTTTTATGTTTTTCAATCCATTCATGTCTTAAAATGGCGTCGATGTAACTCTGCACCATTACCTGCTTTAGAATGTGCCCATCTATGAAGTCCCCTCATTTTTCTCTACTCAACCCTCTGCTGCTCGTTGCAGCTTGAGCCGACCAGCTCACCTACGACTGCAGTCACTGTAACGCTACTCTGCACTACACAATGGC
>NW_007579807.1:0-3563 GCF_000690725.1 Stegastes partitus
TCTAGTCTGAAACCGGCTGCTGCCCTGAAAAGTTTGTTCCGCAAAGTGCCGACAGCATGTTGATTCCTTTTTGTTCGAAGCTGCGGATCTGATTTTGAAATGATCTCTTTGACTTTTTGAACATGAATGAACTCACAGATCACCGAACTGTTGCTTCTGTTGCTCAGCTCCACAGAAAGCAGCTGGCAGAGTGCGGAGAACGAGCCCGACCCGGGACCGGACCGACGGTTCTATCTTCAAACCGACAGAGAGAAAGAAAAAAAAAAACAACATAAATATTTATTCAGGATGTTTTCGTGTCGCGTCATCAGGGTGATGTCGGAGTGTTTCGCAGCCAGCGAGGACAAAGACGGAGGAGGAAAAAGAAGAACGCAAGGACGAGAAGAAAAAGACTGAGTCAGATGTAAGAGGTGCCATGAAATTACTAATTTTGCATCTGACGTGAGATGTTGTTTCCAGCCGACACCTGAACACAGCAGAGGAACGTAACTAAACACAGTTACTCAACTACTTGCACTTTACTTTGAAATATCCCTTTAATGAAACTGCTTAGTCCAAATGTGGTGATTTAGAACTTTTCTGATGGATGACATGTTCCCTCACAAACTGAGAAAACTCTTGAGATAAAACAACTATTTAACACAAGGGTGTCCAATCCTGGTCCTCGAGGTGCCACAGTCCTGCATGTTTCAGATGTTTGCCTTCTTCCAACACACCTGATTCAAATGATCAGCTCATCATCAAGCTCTGCTGAAGCCTGATAACGATCCTGATCATGTGAATCAGGAAGAGGGAAACATCTAAAACATGCAGGACTGGGACCAGGATTGGAGACCCCTGATTTAACATCGCTCTTGAATTAGCGAGAAAATAATCCTAAATGTCACCAAAGCCCAATTCGAATGGGATTATTACCACCAGCGGTGATTTGTAATAATTGCTCTGTGATCTTAATCCCGTGCGAATGTCTGTAATTTGTAAAAATTCCAGCACAAATTACCTGCCGCATTTCGCCAAACACCGACATCCTGTGATAACACCAGCCCCATCTGCATCTCAGTGATTGGAGGGTATTTTAGTTTTTTTTTTTTTTTATTGCGCGCCTTTCCTCGGTGAAGTATGGAGGCTGCAGTGGAAATTACTGACAGCATTGTAGGTGCAAATGCAGGAGTAGGCCGACACGCAACAGGCCTATGGACAACGGCAAAATCCGGTCAACAAGAAAAGGGACATTTCGGAGGACGTTGAGGTGGATGACGTGCAGAATTTGGTAAGAAACCTTTTTCAGCAGATTTAATGCAAACGCCGTGATGGTCCGACAACGCCGATGTTGCGACGTGCACAGATTTGACATCATATCCGGCATGTAATGTCAGCAAAACACAGACTTGGCTTATCTCCTGCGAATCCACTGCAAGCAACACAGACGCAGGTATTCACAAGAGATCCCCAGGTAAATCTAATCCCATAAAAATAGCACAAAAGTTGACATACGTGGCTCCTACGGGACAGTGATGCCACCAACATATAATGGTCCAGAACATGATGCTTCTCTGTTCATTAAACTACCCCAAAGGCACATGAAGACGTTAAAATTAGCTCAAATTTAAACATCTGCAGCATTAATTATAAGCAAAGAACATCATCTTCTTCCTCCTGTACGGTCACTAATCTTTTACCTGGATGGTATGAGAACACATTTCCTCTCATTGGGCCTGTCAGCTTTAATGAAACTTAGTGAAACTTCCTTTGGCATTTTTCATGCAGTATTTTTCCCATTACACCTGATTAAGAGGTTTAAAGCCCCGTTCCTCTCTTTTTATCATTTGTAGTAGCAGCACTTTTTGCAATCATAAACGTTGGTCTATTTAGTGCAGAAGAAGAGTCACATCAAAGGTTCACTTTTATGGGAGATTGCTCATATTATTATTTCAGACAGGACACTTTGTCAGATTTAACCATTTATTTGAGATCACATACATTTAGTTTGGCGATGACTCTGCTCGTGATGCTCTGGAACGATCTGAGCAAGCAGATAATCCCTGAGATCACAAACCCCCGCAGAGCCATGAATTTACAATTTACAATTCTTTGAATACGGTATGAACAGGAGACCAACTAAATAGTCTTCACTTACAGAATCTAGATTACATAGTTCAAGGTACAATAATGAACCATCTTCAACCTACGATCCCACAATATGGGAAACACCGGGGTTGTATGATTGAACTGTTTTTAAAAGGTGGTGGTTGGGGAGGAGGAGGAGATTTGTCGATCTGCAGAGGCTGGAGTAGCAGCGATGTGGTGAGTGTGAAGCAGGCAGAATGAATGAACGCTGCCTCAGTTATAAAGCAGCTAAGTGGGTGGGCTGGACTTTAGCGATGACGATTGGACAAGAGGGGCCATGTGACCGCCTGACTCCGTGCGTGTCTGAACTAAGCTCCATGAAGAAAACCCGGTTAACAAAAGAAGTTATGTTATGTCGTGATGCTAATAATCTCCGATTTGGGTTTTAGGTTTAGTCTAGCCAGCTAACTCAAAGAAAGCCCGGATATGTTGAACCTGCTTGTGGACATTTTTAAACTCATATCAGGGTCAACGAGGAGCTGACTGACTAGAAACCGGACCAATGTCTGGTAGTTTCATCAGTGTGAAACAAGAACTGTGGTCTTCTAATAAAAATCGAGGTTGCACGAGGTTTAGCTGAAGAGCCACTTGAAGCTGCACATTAAAATCCAGATCGGCGCCCCGGTTGATAAAACACAGAAAAAGCACACGAGCAAGTAAAACATTAATTACTGACCAGCGCTTTAGTTCGTCAGCCAGCCAGAATCCTCTAACATGCATCCTGGGTCGCTGGGAAACTCGAGTGAACCGTCATTAATGTCAGCGGTTGTGACAAGTGAGTGAAATAAAAGAGTTGTTCAGCACACGTTCTGCATGTATAAAATAAACCGCATGTGTGGTAGACGATGTTCTTGCATCGTCGTAGTGTGTTTCTGATGATTTGCATTGCTTCAGTTATGAAAAAAAAGCTTAACAGATTGCCAAATTAATCAGCAATTTCAGGAATATTAGAAAAATAATACTTTAATCCCTCCTAAGTGCCGCTCAAATGGCTTCGGCCCGCGAAGACAATAGCCGCCGTCTTATTACAAACGAGTAAGAAATTGTGAAGAGATAATATATTAGCATTACAAGTGGAACAGTCACACTGCTCCGTCGGTGGGTTTTTTAAAAATTTGTCTTGAGAATGAGGCTTTTTAGCCTTCATACGTGACGTGTTGTCTCGCCGCTTTGCTTGTTTTTAGCGCCATTGTTCATTGTTAAGCTGCTAAAAGACGGCGAGTAGGCGGTGAGTGGAGCTTTTGTTCCGGGAGAGCACCGGCTCGCAGAGTGACTCCTGAAAGCCAGAAAAATCTCGGCACCTGGTGAAGCAATCGCGGAGTAATTGCTATTAATCAAGAGCCTCATCAACCCCATGCAGACGTAGTATGGTAATTTTGTGTTATGTGCCAATTAAAAACATAATTAATGTACATTTAACATCGAAAAAAAAAAAA
>NW_007579807.1:3588-6384 GCF_000690725.1 Stegastes partitus
AAAAAAAAAAGGCAGAGGAGCTGAGCGTTAACTAAGAGCAACAAAAACGAAGAGCCGGACGAATTAATCCGGAGGAATGTCGGCCAGTTCGCGACAACTCTGAGCAACTTGTCGACCCCCGCAGGCCGGCTTACAAGCCGTGGGACTCCCAGCTTTGTGTGCTCCGCTAGACAAAAACAGGCCGAGCGGTCGCGCACAGCCGGCGTCGGCTCTGTGTTTTACCCGGGCGCTGTGTGGAAACGAATTAAAAGTTAAGTTAATTAACTACTTGAGTAAGTAGAGCAGGCGGGATGGAGCCAAATCAATTAGCTATTGGCAGGAGAGACAGAGCTGGGGGGTACTAGAGAGGGGCCTCGACTAGCCAGAGCCAAAACACACACACACACACACACACACACACACACAGTCGCATTAAACACACACCGAATGACTGCACACACACACACACACACACACACACACACACAAACAGAATTCACACATGCATGCACAAAACACATGAACACACACACAATTAGCACGATGCATGCAGCTAAATATGCGAAATGAAAAAAAGCAGCGACGTTCCGAGCAGCAGAATAATCAAACATGAAAAGCTGTCTCTCTTTTTTTACTTCTGCGTCACAGAAGGTGCGACCTGGCAACGAACGAAAGAGCCAGATGACGCCGAAAAGAAAGAAACGAGAGAACAGATTTCCTCACTTTGCAATATATGACTTTGTTTTTTTTCTCATTAGGGCCACTGAGAATCACAGAAAGGCTCACCGACACACCAGCTCAGCCTGAGGAGGACGCAGGGAGGTGGGGGTCTTAATTAACAGAACAACAATTTGTATTTCACACTTGAGTGAGCGTCTCAGAAACAGGTACACACACATATACGGACACATATACGGTATAATATACATGCAATTACTGGTTATCTGCTTTGAACGCTGTTGTTCCTAAAATGCTTGATTCTGATTATTTTTTATTGCAGGTTTAAAGGAAGCTTCTGCCCTGAACATCCTCTTCCTTACGTTCTCCTATCCCAGATATACAAATGTTGTAACCGAACCATGGCGCCCCCTCGCCCGACGTGCCTCCCGGTCTATCTGCCTAATTACACAGAGTCGTTTAAACGGCGCTTGCAGGCCGAGACAGAAACGCCGCCGTCGCCGGAGCTAAAAACCTTCAATGAGCAGCCACCAGAAAACGCAATTTTCAGGGTGAGTAATGTTCAGCTGGAGCCCGGCGAAGAGGCAAAGGTCCACGAGAGGGGAGTGAATATTAACACAGGTTTATGGAGGAAAAACATCCAAAAAAGTCCAAAAACAAGACGATGGTGGGAAAAAGTCTTTAATGCACTCAAATGGGGCTCAGTGGCATGGAGGCACTGGAGAACAGAAATACTGCAAATTAACCTCAAACAGTTAATTATCAAAGTTAAAAAAGCCTGCAGCGTTGTTCATGATGTGTGTTTATCCAAATAATTTAATTATTAACAATTGAAACCATAAAAAAGTTCCACAAAACACAGCTTCACGTGACTTCAGGAAGTATTAAGAATTTTATTAAAATGCAAAATCTAAGCGCTAAGACTTAACAGTGTTGGTAATTATGGAGATTTACGTACAAAAAATAAAATAAAATTTAACAAATCCAAAGATTCCCAGGTTCTCCAATGGCTGTTCTGTTTCGATTTCATTTTTAATGTGTAGTTTTTATTGTTTTAAACATTTTGTGAGCTTTTATTTTGTGTTATTTCATTTTATTATAGTACATATATTAGAGAGATTATTACGTCTCGCTCACCTGCTGACCACAGAACTGCAGCTCTGGGCTTTAATGGACGTTTAGCAGGCCGACGTTCAGCCACAAACCGAGTGGAGTTTAGTTTGTTTGTTTGTGACTGAGGACTGCATTTAATTCACCCCTAAACTAGAAGTCAGGTTTATTTATGCAGCACATTTTAACCCTCTGAACCCTAAAAAACACCTTCTGAAAAGCACGTTAACATTCAAAATGTTCATAATGACACCTTTTATCATCCAGAGACTGTAAAAATAGAAAGAATCAGACCTGATGACGAGTTCAAGGACCGTTGGAATCCTCGAACTACTTGTTTGATTTGTTCCAGAAAACGGAAACAAATCTAAGCTTAAAAACCATAACAGTTCATCAATGTGGGACTAAAAAATTATCCAAAAAAAAAAGCATTTGCTTTGCAGAATCTGTTAAATATATATATATATATATACATCTATAAACTTCTTCAGGAGAACCAGGTTCAGGGAGGGCAGCCGTCTGCCTCATCCAGTTTGGGTGATAGTGCAGGAAAGAAGTAAAAGCTGAGACAAATGGACATTAAACAAGAGAACATGAACACTGGAGCGGTTGGTGGGGCAAGCAGACAAACCCAAGCAAACAAAAGGACACAAAGTTAGTAACCTGCAATAAAATATTTATATATAATATAAATATAAATGCACAAAGGACACAAGAAGGATTAACATGTGAGACTATGAACAGGACAGCTGAGGTAAAGGCACGGCTGGCTAAAAAACTACAACAAAACTGAACTATAATAGCAGAAGAGCAAATGAGAAAACGAAGTGAAATCAGCCAACCAATCAGGAAAAAGCAAACAATGTGGACACAGAATACACAAACAGAACCTGGTCAGGATGTACCAGACACAACTACGATGAAACAGCAGAAAGTCAATCTGACAAATGTCTCAGACTGCCGAACAGACGTTGCTCCATCATGCACACAGACTGTATAAAAGATGGACGTAGCTACCGTGTTGGTTTC
>NW_007579807.1:6551-28311 GCF_000690725.1 Stegastes partitus
TCTGTATGGTCGCTGCCGACTGTCAATCAAGCCAGCCACGCCCCTTGCCCCGCAAAATGTTGATTAAAAATTCAATATTGATTTATTTTCAGATTGGCCACCTGATCTCTGGATTTGACCATGAAAACTAATGTAATTAATGTAATTGATAAGGAGACAACAAAATAAAGGAAAGGAAACAAAATAACAGTATAAACAGTGAAATATCCACAGCATACAGTCACCAGTACTGTGAGCACATGGAAAAATGTTAGATTCCAGTTTTTATTTTTTGCTTTTTTGTTGTTTTTCAATAATCAAAGAAATCTAACTTTTTGTTTCTTAATGATTTCGGGCTATTTCAAACCATCTTATTGTCCCCAGAACATTCTTTTGAGTTCTGTCTCCTTCTAGTCGAGGTTGTTCTGTTTCCACAGAGGTGCTGGACTTTATGTTGAAGTGAAAAATGAACCCACATGGTGGAGAAAAAAATGCATCAGGGGGAAAGAAACACCCAGAGGATTAAAACGTCTTTTCATGTCCAGTCTCAACACTTATAGACGCTTCTACAAATGGTTGGGACTTCTGCGAGTCGAGGTAAACAGGACAATGTTGTGTTCTGTTGCCAGCGAACATTTTCTTTTGTGCAACCCGACAGAACGTGGCAATTCGCACTATTTCCTCGTTATTTTGATGAAAACCTTAATCGGGTTAGCGTCGCGTTCCCTTCAGAACACATCTGTTGTTCCGAGGCCTCCGTTTCATAACGATCCCGTCTCACATCCGTGCGGCGGCGGCGGTGGCGGCGGCAACGCTCGCCTGCAGGTGTGATCCAGTTTTAAGCGTCAGATCAGATGTGTGCTAATCGAGTTAGCGTTAATCTTCTGAACAGGCGGCTTCAGTCACACGCTGACAACCTTTAACGGGCCACGTCGGGGCAAACTCCCACACAAACACTGGGGCTCGGATCGATCGCGCTCTGCCTCCGTCAGCGCGAGTCTTCTGTGGAGTCGTCTCGTTAAACCTGAACTTCTGCGCCATTCAAAAACCGACAATCACCTCCGTTAAGCTGGAGGTCGTCGAGAGGGGGATCCGCCGGAGATGAAAATACAAATTTCAAACGTTTAATTATGACTCACGCTCAGCCTCCTAAAATAAAATTCAGTTCAGAAATGCAACCCAACGGTTGATCGGCGTGCAGAACCGCTGAAGGTCGTGGCGCCTACTCTGTCGGCTCGCGGCGCCACAATAACCGATTTCCCCCAATTAATGAACGAGCCCGCGCTGTTTGTAATTGCACTCAGCGCATTCTTCAAATGAAGGAGCCGAGATGGAGCGTCTGCATCATCCGCGCTGATGTACGATGATTGCAGGTATTTAATCAGCCGAAACGGAAAAGACCCGCAGTAGCGAGCGACGCTACTTGCATCAATCACCCCTTTAATCTGTCCTGTCATCTGCCCCGAGGGTCGACGTTCAAACCGCCGACAGGTGAAGCGAATAGCGTCGATTGTCTCGTCACAACGGCAGCTGTCGGGGGGGAGCAGCTATATTAGGCAACCAGTGAACAGTCGGAAGGAGGATCCTGAAAAATTGAGATGATGAACCTCAGAGAAACTCCGAAACAGTTCTTCCGGGCAGCAGGGGTTCGTTTTTTACTAAAAGTGGTCCAAGAAAAGACGACAGGTTCGTCCATGGAGGCCTCACGTTGAGGCATTCGGGCCTTAACCCCTTCAACACTCATGATGGTTTTGATTGATCACTTGTAAATCCTTAAGCAGACGTCACATCAGTACACATCTGGTGTCAATCAGAAGTAGACAAGTTGACGGTTAAATATGTGTGGAAGTTTACTTTTGTCAGGTGAAGAAAAGGTGTGAGAAGGTAAAGGTAGACGTCATAACTCCCAGGGATGTATGCCTATATGCCATTAGGGTCCTCGCCAGGATTGGGGGGAAGGTTCGTCGACGGCAGCGGGGCGAGGGGGGAGTTGTCGTCATTGACCCGTGGTTAGCGGCGAATATGCTAGCGAATAGCATCAGTTCTTGTTGTTAAATATTTTTCCGCTACGTACCCTCAAAAAAAAAAAAATGTATCGGCCTAATTTGCAGCGTAACTTTTTCAGGCAGCAGCGTAGCGGGCTGTTCGGCTGTTATAACGCTGGTGAGAACCCTGTACGCTGTTACGCCCAGTCTAGGGGCACCTGAACGCAACATGAATGCGCCATCCCTCTCTGGTCCCAAGCAGCCACACCACAGCAGTTTTAGCGGACAAATAATGATTTTATTTATTAAAACAAAAGGAATGATTAACTCAAATTAAGAGTGAGCTCTACTAAAAATAACAACCAAAACGAAGCTAAATTAAGGGAGAACCAACTTGCCTGTCAAAAACAAAGCATCGAAAATAAACACAATGTCTGGCCTCCCTACCAAACATAAACATGAGAAAACGGTGGAACAAAAAGAGTAGCAGCTCACTCCATTGAGTCGGGAGTCGTAACGCCAGTCCAGTATAGCGGGCTATCGTGTTAAAAGGGTTAAACATGTTTGTCCCTGATACCAGAGGACACCTTTTTGGTGACACCAAATGGACCAACACACTATGAGGCAGGTGGACCTAATGTTCTTGCTGACTGGTAGAAATCTGCATCCTATTTATAGTCGGTCCAACAAGTTTGAAGCAAATATCTCAAATTTAGCAAAATACAGTGTCAATGTTTGTGTTTAAATCGGTTTTATGCAATTTATTCTGGAAAATTGCATCTGTATCTGGACACAAAAGACACAAGCAAGAACGAAGAGGACTGCATCTTGCACTCCAGATTGACCCGACAAAAAGCTTTGCACCTGCTAGTATTTTGGTATTAAATGATTCCTGAAGGGGGCTACAAGGTGGAGCGGTGGTTAGCATCGTTGCCTTGCAGCTGGAAGGTCGCTGGTTCATGTCCTGGTGAGGACACCCGGGATCTTTCTGCGTGGAGTTTGTATGTTCTTGATGGGGTTCTCTCCGGGTTCTCCGGCTTCCTCCCACAAGGTCCAGAAACATGCTGAGGTTAATTGGTGATTGTAAATTGTCCGTGTGAATGTGGTTGTCTGCAGCCCTGTCATAGACTCGCCAAGCTGGGATAGACTCCAGCCATGATCCCAGTAAAGACAAGGCGGTGTGTAGATAATGGATGTGATGCATTTTGCTAAATCCACTGCCGTCGTGGTTGTTTTCGGTCCCGCCGACGTGAATCCTCCTGGCCTTCCGCGTTTCGTCTCTGTTTGCAGCATTCTGTCGTGAATTTCTTCCGCCGGTCACTTCAAACGACTCCGGTTTCTGTGACAGCTGCACCTTTTTTTTTTTAAGGAGGCGTTCTTTGAAAAGTCACACAAAAAGTGCTGATTGTCAGCGGCGCTCTTTAGAGCCGACCCATCGCGCTAATTGCCGCTCGGCTCAGCGTGGCTTTCCTTAATAATTGTGATTAAGTTACAACACGCCGAGCTTCCGTTAGCGTGTTTGCAAAAAAAGAAAAAAAAGAAAAACTACATGTGAAGAAGCTCAAAACTGTTATCAGCTCCGCCGGCTGCCGTATCTGCTGGCTTCTCCTTTCTCTGTGAATTCCTTTGGGTTGCCATGAAACCTGCTTTGTGTCTCTGTGATAAGGCGACGGGAATTAGAACACAAAAGCAAATCCACCTTTTTAATAAGAAGCCCTTTTTTCCCCCTTTTTGAATAATAAAAAAAAATTAATTGAAAACCGAAATAGAATGTTTTAAAAGTAAAAATTGAAACGTGGGAATTAGACCCTGGGCTTCCTGCGTTAACGATGATCTGTGGCATTAAAAATAATGGCCGGCCCAGAGAGGAGGAGGAGGAGGAGGAGGATGATTAAATTGAAAAATTTAAGTAGATTTTAAGCTGAGCAAGCAATTCGATATCCGTTTGATTTTTTTTCTTTTCTCTTCCCCCCTCCTCCATGGAGTAAATTACCCGGCACGCTTGGCCGGCGGAGGTCCGACCACGACTGTCGTGTGACTTCTGCACCACGTCAACACTCATTATTTAGCTCTTCTCTGGGTCGGAGGATTGTCACAGCAACTCGACCACGGGAGTGTATGACTCTGCACACTTCTGTTTTTTATATTAGCATGGTTAAGTGTGTGTGTGTGTGTGTGTGTGCATAGTGTGAAAGTCAGCTCAGCCAAACAGCCGGGCTCAAACAGGATCAAGCCGCTAATCCTTTATCTGCTTAGCCATGGAGGTGGCAGAGTGTATAAGTGTGTATTTGCATGAACTTGAAAGATTCCACCTTGTGTGTTGCATATCTGAGTGTGTGTGTGTGTGTGTGTGTGTGTGTGTGTGTTCGAGGGCGTTCGAGAGCGCGTGTGTGGGTGCGTGTCATAATTAATGACTCTGGGGAGCTCGGAGAGAGAACGACGCTCGACTGAAAACAAACTCCTGCTCTCTGATTTTTTTTATTTATTTATTTTTCTCTCTTCCACGGTTCCAGTGAGCAAGGCACTAACGCTCACCACGGCTGCAGTGAACGCAGCCTCTGTGGGAATCTTTTTTTGAGTTTTTGCACATTTGGCCCGCAAAATATTCTATTTTTTAAAGCTCGCTGAGATTTATATGATACAAATAATTAAAAAAACAAGAGTTATTTTTGTTTTAATTGTGCCCATATCGCTGAAAATCCCCAATTTCATCAAAATCATCACGTGCAAGACTTTGTTTTACATGTTGGTGCTGATTTAAAGGCTTTTATATCATTTTTTAAGGATAATAATGTCACAGATTGTTGTTTCTTTGCTTTTTTATATATATTTTTAATTATCTTACCTTAAACTACATTGTTTTAAGAGTTAAAGTTGAGAAGTGCCTCCTTAATAACGTCTTGGATTATGTAGTCATCTTTGCATTTGTGTTGTTTATGCTTTCATCTTTCAAGAGAGTCGAGAAATTCAAGAGTTATTTGTCACATGTTCACGCAGCAGCTTCAGTGAGATGCAAAGCGACCGTTCCTTCAAGGCTGTGCAGCAACATTAAGAAGATGTACAATAACGTTCTTCAAAAAGCAACCGTAGAAATACAGAAAATAAAGTCACATGTCATGAATAAAAAAGAGGTTCAGGGCTTAGATCAAAGACAGTTTATGTTCTTGAACCGAGTCTGGGGGTCAGGAGAAGGAGTGGTGGGTTTACTACATGTAGGATTTAATTAACTGAAAACAAACATGTTAATTATTAGTACAGCTGATATAAATAATGTGCAAACCCAACACCAATTGAATCCTGCTGCTTAATTGATGCATAGTTGCAAGATAAGCATTCTAATTGAATGCTGTAGAGGTTTTTAAACGTTAAGTGATTTTAAGTTGCAAATATTATTTTGATGGGTAGCAGGAAAAACTAAAAGTAGAATTGGTAAAAACAAAAACCAGGAAAGCAATTCTGAAAATTTTGTGATTTTAATGAGACAAACTCCCTTTAAAAAAAATAAAAAATTAAAAAAACAACAACACATGGTTAACATGTAAATACATTATAAATAAATAAATAGTAATCATTTTAGACTTTATACAAGTAAAAAACTGGAAAATAACAGTAAGTTGTTCAAAAATGATGATGCAGTTTCTCTCTCTCTTCTCTCTATACATACATAAATATATATGTATATTTATATATATCTATATGGATTTTGTCTGTTTTTTTTGTTTTTGTTTGTTTTTTATGGGGGGGGGGGGAGGATTGTAGTTGTGTAAATTAATAATTAGATTTGACTAATTTTTATCTGTAATTTTACAAATCAAGGAATATCTGGAAATTAATATTTTTTTTATTTATATTTCTAATTGCAATTTAGACATGTTTTAAAAAGCTTTTCTCTTTTTAAAAAAAATTGTGTACAGTCTGGCTGCAGCGTTTGAGTGTCCAGATATATTTTGGTCGTACACCTACACAGAAAAAGTACTTTTTTCTCCAGGACTTTTTGTCTTTTTTAACCATGTAAATTAATAATTAAAAAATTATCAGTTATTCATATATTATAATTACACTTTTCAAAACAAGGAATATGTGGACAGAAACAGTAAATTATTATTATTTCTTAAATTTCAGTTTAAGAACATTTTAAATTTTTTATTATTATGATTTTTTACAGTGTACAGTCCAGGTGCACAGTTTGGTCATAAACACAGACAGGAAATGTGCCCTTTTTGTGTTTTAATCATGTAAATAAATAACTTGGAAAAATATTAGTTTATAGTGTTTTTTTGGTTGTATACAAACAGAAAAAGTGCAAATTTTTATGTGGATTTTTTTAAATATTTTTTTTTACTTAATAATTATTTTAAAAGCTATTATCTGCAATTTGACAAAACTGGGGGGAAAAAAAGTGAAACTGTAAAAAAAAACAGCTGTTTAAAATGTTCTGTTATGTACACCGTTGTTCCTCTCAGTCCGGGTGCAGCGTTCGATCGTCCACATACGTTCTGGTCGTATACGAACGCAGAGAAAAAACAAGTGAAGCGTTAAAGGTGTGAAAAGTGTAAAGTGTGTGAGTGTGTGTGAGCCAGAGAGCAGGGATTAGTATTAGTGCAGAGGATTATCCAGTGGAAGGACTGCCTGCCTCGCTGCCTGTCTCCATAAGTGCTTCTCTCTCTCCCATCCGCCGAGCTGAAGAGGTCTTAGAGTGCCAGACGATAAAGAGGAAAACCAACCATGGGAAGCTCACTTAGACACACTCTTTGAACATCCTCCTCCAATCTGTGCCACCTCCACACTCCACTCCTCCTCTTCCCGGCTCTCCACTCGCCTCCTCGTGGCTTCTTCTCCTTCTCTTGCTGCCTCCTGCCTCGGCGTCGCAACACTTGTCTTCCTCTTAAACTTTTTTTTTTTTATTCCTACAACCACTGCAGCTGTGGTTCTTTTGGCTTTTACTTGCACTTTTATTGTAAATACCAACAATTTTTGCACCTTTTTTTTTGGGTAAATATCAGCATTTTATCCTCAAAAAGTGCAATTTGCAGGTTGGTTGGTTGCTTTGTTTTTCCTTGCAATCATCTAAAACGATGTTCAGGATGATTTAAAGGTGAAATAATCAGAATAACAGTAATTCACGTGGTTTAATGAGAACTAATTAATCAAGACTTTAGCATCTTGCTGAAGAAAAAACACACATGAGGGATATTTTACGAGACATTTTTTTTTTCTTTTGCACATTAGTTCCCTTCCCCATCAATCCATCCATCTTCTTCTCTTTCACATCCTGATTTAATTTCTTTTTATTGTTTTTTTCTACTAATTTCTTCTTTCCTGCTCCTCAAAATGCTGCATCTTTCCCACAAATGTGTGAAAAAACCCCAAATCTGAACCAAAAATACGATCCATTCTGCCTACAGCAGCAGCAGCAGCTTGGATTTAAAGAACAGAGCGTCTAATAAAAGCTGCCGGTTAATTCCTCTCCTCTGTCTCCTAGTTGTATCATGCGTCGCTGTCATAATAGCTTATGTAAAAGCGCTGGCACGAGTCCCTCTGCGGTTAACAGGTTTAGACACCTGCTGATCCTCCTTTGGCTTAACTTCTGACACTCACACTTTGTGTACTTCGAAGGGGCTCTCGGTGGCGACTAAAAAGGATTCACCTCCCGCGACACGCAAATAAGCAGATACGAAGCGGGGCTTTCTTTAAACTGTAAATCCTCGTTTGTTTTTTTTTTTTAAAAAGCTGCCGTTTTGTGTCGGCTAAAGGTCGTCGATCTGACCTCTGGAGCAGGACGTGTGTTCGCCAGCTTGCTCCCAGTCAGGCCAGAAATATAAAAAACCTGCAGCAGTGAAATGAGCAAACATAACGGTAATGAACAAAGCTGGCCACACACACACTGCTCTGTAATGGAAAGCTGACAAGTGCAGCCAGAGCTTCCTGGCGAAGTTCACACATTTGGAGCGGTTTCAAGCCGAAGCCATCCGAACCGGTCCCGGCACCGCGACGCCTCCGAGCGCCTGGCTGGCTCTCCGGCAATTTATTAAAAAGTGGGAATCCAATCTCACTTTTTTTTTTTTTTTTACGGATTCCTTCCTGTTGGGGAGTCGCTCATTCATTCATTGTGCAGTTCGTTAAGCTTTCTAAAGTTAGAGGGGCTGGAATTAGACTTTTTTTTGTCGCCGCTCCCCCCCGCGTGCTGCTGCTGCCAAATCCCAAACCTGGCACCACGACAACACCGTCCAATTAACAAGCGAGCCGCCAGTCACCAAATTTAACAAGTAGCCGCGCGCAGATTAGCGTCTTGCATCATGTATTTAAGTAAGAGGGGCTTTTTTTTTTGTGAGTGTAAAGTTACCGCCTGCGTTTGCTTTCACGCGTTACTTCACTTGTCGGAACAAAAATGTTAAATTTTAAAAAATCATCTAATCTATACTCTATCCATTTAAAAGCTCTTATTACTCCTGTTAAAGTGGTCATTGACAGTAAATCTGCAGCCATTAAAGAGATTACACTGTGATGACCTGTGCAGGAAAACTACTGATTACACGTGTAATCAGATTACAACGCTGTAAAAAGTGTTAAACAGACACCGCATTAGCCCCAGTGGTGGGAAATATGCATTTCTAACAATCACACTGCCTTCTTTTAACGATACTCTGGGAGGCTTCTTATTAAAAAAACACAAATAAATATTGTTTTTGCACATTTTTCCGGCAACAAAAACAACTGACCCCCCGCGCCGCCGCAAAAAACAAAAAGGTGACTGTCATTTTAAGACCATGTTGTGATGATTCAACAGCTGCAACTAAAATAATACCTGTAAATATACATATTTGCATTAATAATACTGTAAAAAGCGTTAAACAGACACCGCATTAGCCTTAGTGGGGGGATTTGTGATGCAATTATGCATTTTTACAGGTATTTTTTAATAGCTGCAGCTCTTGAATCATCACAACTTGGTCTTAAAATGACATTTTATTAAGTTTACTTTTTATTTTTTGCAGCACAGCCAAAGAAAAAAATCTAAACAATATTTATTTGTGGTATTTAATTCATGCAATTTAAGAAAACGTCACGATTTTTATAGAAATTTAACAGAATATACTTAAAAGAAGGCAGTGTGAGTGTTGTAAATGTAGAAAAACAGAGTCCAAACCAGGCAGATTTGCTGTTCAGGCTTGAAAATGTTTTATATTAGATGAGAATTGTCATAACAGACCAGACGTGCATCGTTCAGTTTACATGCCCGTCCTGTGAAAGTTAATCTGAATGGATTAAAGTGTAATTTGAAGCTTTCTTTATTTATCTAAAGTCCTCAAATCAAACCAACAAACCAACAAAAACCTGCACAGCTACCCGTCGTCGACACTTGAGGCCACTAAAAGCACGAAGTTGCAGCTTTAATCTCTAATCTGCTCCACATGAACAAACTGTCGATTCCTGATCGTCGCCTCTCCTCTCCAAGGCGCACTAACAAAAGTCAAATCTTTTCTGTCATCTGGATGCAAAACATGTGAGAAGTGTGGATGTATTTCAACCCAGAACTTTATTTAAAGCTCACAAAAATATGGTGCATTGTTCCAGTGAGGGTTAAAACATATCGTCACGTTTTCAAAGCATTAATTAACTCTGAGATGCTTGAAAATGGCTCGATACGTGCAAATTATATTTTTTAACGCAGCATTTTATTGCCTATCCTGAAACAAATCTCATCATATCTACGAGCGAGCTGCGCTTAGTGTGTGTTCTGCTTTAATTACCCTTCCGCGAAAGTAGCTTTTCACAGACACTTAATCGCAGATCACCAGAGGGATTGACTGGCCATACCAGGCCACGGCATCGACTAAACAGCGCCGGCTTTAATGGACTGACCGCCGCGGGGCTGCAGCGCGGCCGAGCTCAGCTTGTTTATTTACACTTAGAGGAACTGGAATGACGGGGCCACGCTGAACGCATCACAAACTAACACTGAGATGAATCTAATATTAGTCACTGCAAACCCATCGGCCTCCAGAAAAATGAGCCAAGAAGAGTTTTTTTTTAAAAGCAAATGGCAGCTATTGAATGAATCGAGGCCTGTCTGTTTCCAGTCCTGTGGCGGTGGACCGACCTGTCAGAAACACTGTGTCACTGGGCCTTAAGCTGATTGACCCACTGCGACGTGGCCAGAGCGGGTCAGGAGTAGCACAACACTGATTAATGAGGGTCAGCTGCCTCAGAGCTGCAATCTGTCTTCCTTTAAGTAAATGTTTGAATTTAGCTAGTCTCGCCTCTTCTGTAGAACACAATCATCTGGCTGCACCTTGTTATCATTCTTCTTCTTTAATCAGGCATCGTGGGAGGAGCTAAGCGAAGGATGTGGCGTCGTCGTTCCCTAAAAACAGTGCCGGGTAGAATTTTTGTGGTGAGAACATTTGCTAGCAGGGAGTCGAGCACTGTCGCTAAAATGGATAATCCCTTCCTGCACGATCGAAATCCTCTAACCAGGAAGTTGTTTTGTAAAAGCAAAAAGCAGAGGAGGAAGTCGCCTGAAATGAGCGTCCAACGACGTGCTTATACCTGCATCCCGAGGAATCAGATTATCATTTGGGTTGTCTCGTACTTGAAATGAAAAATACGTTGGTTGGTATAAAGAAGTCTTAAGGATGTCAAGGTGCAACCAGAGGGCGTCTGATTTAAGAACCACACATTCTCAGCTTTTTGCAGACGATGTGGTTCTGTTGGCGTCATCGGACCCTGACCTTCACTATGCACTGGGCAGCTTCATAGTTCTTTGCCAGAAACCGGTGGATTGCACTCTCTGGGTCGGGTAAGAGTTGCTGCCCTGAATGAAGGTGCTTAAGTACGATGTACAGGTGGTTTGGTGCAACATTAACAGCATTGCAGACGTTCTACCGGACCGTCGTGGCCAAGAATGAGCTCAGCTGGAAGGCAAAAGTCATGATCCAGCAGCAGCCAATCTACGTTCCAACCCTCGTCTGTGGTCATGAGATCTGTGTCGCGACAGAAGAAAAGAGATCCTGGATGCAAGTGACTTGGAAAAAAGCTTGGAGTAGTTGCTGCTGCTCGAATCGAGCCAGCTGAGGTGGATTTGGATTGGGAACCTTCCATTGGAGGTTTTCCAGGTGACGTCCACTGATTACTGACTGATTATGCATCTCATCTGACCTGAGAACACTTTGGGATCCTCTAGAAAGGAACTGAAGACCATTGCTGGGGAGATGGATGCTAGGAACGACCACCTTAGCCTGCTGCTAATGGAAGTAAATTAAAAAATGAACATTAACTGTGTCTTTTAGGCTTCCTGCTTCCCAGCAATTGGTTGAATAACTGTCGTCTGACTCTGCAGCTCCACATTTTGACTTTACTGAGTCCTACATAAAACATTTAAGCAACAACACAGAAAATATTTACTTTTGTCAGTTTCTGTGAGTGACTATTTTCTATTTCCAGGAGGTTTTTGCTGCTGCTTGGACAACAAAAGAGTTAGAATATCGTATCTGTGTTTTATACAGTAAACAATCAGCTGCTTGTTAGGTAAATAACCGTCACGTGTGTTGATAATTAAAACAACTGATGTTTGCAGCCTTCTACGGTGGATTAAAACCAACTTTTCCTGTTTTCTGTGGATTCTAAAATGTTCTTACTTGTATGCTTTGCTGTTGCAGAATATTGCTCATGTTGATCAAACATTCCTTTTTAATCAGCATGTTGTTGAAACATATCTAATTTAATGGGATTAATTACTTGACACAACCATTTAGGGGCTAAAAAAATGAAGTTATTTGCTAAAACACATCAAATAACTACAGTTTAAATGAATACAAATCCACTTTTAAAGCTACATTTTGACATAGGGCCACAGTGCAAGACCAGGGCTGCAGGATGGGAAGTGAAAAAGTTAAATTAATGGTGTAAATTTATATTTAAAAAATGGTGATGAATCAAACTGTACGGAATGACGGCTCCTGTGCAGTTATCTGCATCGACCGGTGGGTAATCCAGCCTTGAATTAAATCATTTCTTTCCAAAAATATAAACACAAACAAACGTTTTCAGAGGTTGTGGAGGTCACCTTTAAGAGAAAGCACACCTGAGCAGAGCTTCCTCCACGTGAGCCCGAGGAGGCGGGATCTCTTGTCTGATTGGATGGTGGCCGCAGGAATGAAGCAAATGCAGATATTTAAATACTAAAAGATTCAAAGACAACCTGCGTGTTTAGAAAGTACGATGCTGAACAATGAGCAAAGTCAGAGGTTAATATAATACTAAAATACTTTTTGCTCATTTTGTTTTGACTTTCTCTCTAAAGTCTCCCCCTGATTGGCTGCTTGAAAGTGGAACTGCAGGCTTCCATAGTTGAGACGAGCTGAAGCACAAAATGGAGGAGATTTCCAAGAAAGCATCAACTCAGACCTGCTTCTGTTGGAAACAAACTGCTGCCTCTTTTCATGAAACCACAGCAGAAGTGTCGACGTCATTACCCTCCAACTATGCAACCTGTCACTGCAATTTATCACCAAATCGTGGAAAGTTTTGGGATGTATTGGCCTCTGACAAGCTGTCTGACCACCAGGTTGGACTGAAGAAGAAGCTCTGCCACGAGATGAAATCTACTTTTAGACTCCGAAGAAGGTAAGTGCTGAAAGTTTTTTATTGTTTTTTTCCTTGTTCTGCTCTCCTCAAGCTGGCGGTGAGGTTACTGTCGACATCGCAGGTGTTTCAAACGTTGGAATATATTATGCAAAGTAAGATAATTATGGGGACGAATGTGTGTATAAATAATGTAAAGCGGAGTCCAGGAACCTGCACCGAGCCGCTCTGCTTCGATTCCAAGAAACCATTCGGTGAGATTGAAAGCGTTTCCCACGATATCTATCTCACTTCAGAGGGGAAAGTCTTCATTTCCTCCTCGGTGTTGTCGGAGGAAAACATTATTAAAAGCATTTCTCAGAGCTGGACCGCGTCGCCGAGGAAGTTGACTCGTGTGTCGAGGCTGGATGTGGCTGATAGAGATGAGAAAAGGCCTCGATGGGACGACAAGCGGCACCTGACCTCCATTAACCCCCGGTTATGTATATGAGCTTCAGTCTGTGCCGCAAAGTCAGAGACACTTTCTACAACATTTCACATACGATGCTCTTGACAGGGTAGAAAAACTTCTCTTTTCTGGTTAAATTCACGTCCTGGTGTGGATGTAATTCTGATTATCACAAGTAAAGCAAAGTTTGATTGACGCTGTTGGAATGGTGAAGAATTCTCTTTATTATTATAAACCGCACAGCTTTCATCGGATCTCATGTTGATTTTGAGAAGTTTTAGGACGTAAGCGAGACAATACTGGATGATTGTGATGCTCACAGGTGCATTCGCGAGAAAGCTAATGTGCGTTTGTTGTTCAAAGTTAAAGGTTTTCTGTTGTGGCTTTAAGATTAAGATTTATTTTTGGGCTTTTCCGCCTTTAATGATAGTTGAAAGTGAAAGAGTGACAGAGAAATATGGGGAAATGACATGAAGCACATGAGCCATTGGCTGGAATCGAACCGCGGCCGTTGCGTCGGGGATTATTGCCCCTGTACGTGGGTCACCTGCCCCACCAGGTGCCCGTTCATGTTTTCAAAAGGTAAATTTCACCAAGTAGCTGTTCAGCCAACAAACCGCTGTTGTTCGCGATGCACGCTTCTCTAGCTGGATGCTTGTTAATTAACTAATTTATCAAGATGCATCCATGCATAAGAAAGCTCAGACGTGTTCTTGTTTAAAGCAGTAACACCCATCGCTTTGTAGCTTCGCCACCAATTGTCAGCTGTAGCTCCTGTAGCACCGGACTGTTAACAGACACTCCTCCCTTTGTTGTAACTCTTACTTTACTGTTTTCTTTTCGTTTACCCGGTTGTACCGCCCTATTTGGAAGATAAATAGACTGTGTCGGTGCTGAAGAATGGTCTGGCTGCACCTTGAGCTATAGCGGGACAATGTTCTGGCACTTTTAGTGTTTCTTCAAACCTATCGGTTAGCACGGTGCTAAGTCTGCAGCAACTTACAAAAACAGTGATGGATGACTTGTTTTGGTGAAACGGTTGCATGCATGGAGGTGAGAACTGTAATTAAAATAGGTGACTAAGGCTAGTATTGCAGCTAAAGTTGAAATTATTAGCATGTAGGGGTTGTTGCTATTGGAAATGGCAGGTTTATACCCAAAGTCTACATCCGGCGAGTCAGACTAGAAGACATTTAACTCCATGCTTTGGTTGATTTGTTTGTAAATTTCCCTTTTTCCTTCACCATCTACTACCAGGCTCCATGTTTTTAAATGCGCCCACATATCTGTGCTTTACAACATTTGGGAAATCTGCCAATAAACATAAAGAGACGCAACGCTCTCTTGAAGAAGAGAGTAAAGTTTGGACCGAGCGCGGCGGTTCGGGTGTTTGATATTTCCGTGGCGCTGGATCGTCTTCGGAGAGCGGATCCTGTGAGATGTAAGATGTCGGCGAGAACAAGTTGAAAGACGAAAGGCTCTGTCTCGGTTTAACCGGACTGCACAGCGAAAAGACTTCACGGCCGGCATGAAAACGGGTCGGGTTAAACTTTTATCACCTCATGAATGGAAGATGAGAATGGAGTCGACCCAAGACCTGAGAAGTGAGACACCCAAACTAGATTTCCTCGTGGGAGGCACATAGGTTGTATTGTGGCCTGTTGAACATTATATATATATAACACCTGAGTGGATCTGAAAAGACCCGCCGGTGATCCGACAAACACTAATCATGATATAAACGCTGCGTACATGACGCGGAGCAGAGGTTCAGATGTCACACTCGTCTCAGGTGATTGCAAATTAGCAAAGCTGTCATTAGTAGCCATGGCAACGAACAAGCAATTATTATTATTATAGTTTAGAAGGACAGAAAGTTTAAGTTATCTTCATCATGCAGCTCCATTAGCACCAGAGAAGGGTCTATTTCAGTTCTGGGTTGCGCTTTTCTGGTTCTTTTTTGGAGTTTGGGTTCACATTTGTTGATCTGTGGAGAGATTTAATCCAGCAGGAGCGTTATTTGGAGTCATTTTGAGGCTTCTTTTGTGGCCATTTTGCATCTCTTAGAAGTCATTTTGTGTGTCGTTGTGGTAGTTTCTTCTTTCGTGCATCTCTCTGGTAATTTTAAGGGTGTTTGTGGGGTTTTGAAAGCAATTTCTCTTCATCACAATTTTGCATTTTTGCACTTGTTTTCTTCTTTTGCATGTCCTTGTGGTCATTTTGCATCTCTTTAAAGCCATTTAGTGTCTTGGTTGTTGTTTGCTCGTTTGGTTTTTGCATCTTATGATGGTCGTTTGATGCCACCGCGTCTCTTTGTGACTCACTTCAGATTTGTTATCTCACACCTTAACCTCACATCTGTTCAATAATACTTCCTTGACTCTACCTGTTGTTCGTGCTTATATAGAATTTAAGTAAATCTAAGCGGCAACAGTGATCAGTGTCTTGCTCAGAAGGACATGGAGATACCATCATGATCAGTCTGTGACCAGTGATGTTGGCCAGTAAACTACTTGACTACTACTCTTGTTTTTACCGCTGATTGCCGTAAACAGCGCGTTAACTTGGCGAGGCGTCTGAAAGCGGCAAGCGATGGCTATAACCGGTCGCTGTAAAGTTACTTTAGCCTCCTAACGGCCTTTTTTAGCTGCCGGCAAGACTCTTGAAAACCTACATTCGGGACTTAACTGGAGTTTGTTGAGAGCTGCAGCGCGTGGCTTTACTGTGTTGTAGGATGAGATAAACTTTATTGATCCCTTACCGGGGAAACGTACATCCTCCTCCTGAGACGCCTGGAGTGCTGCGTGAACTCACTGGCTGCTGATGGCCAACGAACATCTTCAAACTGTGGGCTGGTTGTTGGATAAATATTGCATTTTATTACCCTGAAATGTGTCGATTAGAGGTAGAAATACAACGAGACAGGTAGATGTGGTTGTGTGAGTAAACTTTAGGCGTGGAGGGGCAACTGGACGCACCTCATGTAGCCTGTGTGGACGTCTTTGCATCGCTTCATGGTTTATCTGTGTCATGTTTCTTTATTTCGCTGCTGTTCTGTCCCAAACCCTGTTGCAATGTGCACCACATGAGTCTTTTCTTCTCCACATTTTCTGGATTTTTTTTCCCCATGTCATTGAAAATATATATATATAAATTTTGGGGGCGGTGTCAGGCAGCAGTTTAAGAGTCGAAGCATTTATTGATCACAAACACAATTATACCCAGCATGAAACGCAGTGAAATGTATTTTGCACCAGTTCCAGACTGAAACAATAATAATATAAAAGCAAAATAAATACATAAAAATGTACAAAAATAGTGCAAAAAAATATACATATAGGCAAAAAGTTGAGCCGTTTAAGAAGGTTTTTTTGTGGTGTTTTGCATCTTATTCTGTACTTTAAACCATATCATCCATCATATTTTGTGAACCACAACTTAAACCTAAATGAACTCGATCTCCGTTCATTCTGTTGCACTAGCAATGTTACGGTAGCGGCGACACAACGGAGGGTCAAGAGCAGGTCTCCCGTTGAATAAGCTGCAGCAGCTGATGCTGCAGATTAGCACACTTTCGAATGGAGAAACTAATATGTGATTCAGCCGGTGCAGTGATTAGGACGTCCCTTCTCCTCCTCCTGTGCTTTCACGGGCGACTTGCTCTCTGACGCTAAGCCCGAAACGGATTGACACGTCCAGAGATGTTCGCAGAAACGCCGTGAATCCCTTTCGCTTTTTCGACTGCTTTTATCGGTTTTCTGTGTGTAAAACGCTGCTAAACTCTGCAGGTTTAACTCCGGCTCGACATGCGAGCGTGGAGGCTCAGTGTGTTTGTGTGTCACTCGGCTGCCGCCTACTCAAATTGGATTGACCTCTTCGGCCGTGTCAGACTGGCCGGCGAACAGATCCGATAGAGCTTGACCAAAGAGCCTCAGAGGGCTTTAGTGGCCCAACACTTGTTGCCTGAAATCGCTCTGCTGCTCCGTCGCTGATCAGAGAAGCACATGTGAAACGTATGCTTTACTATGTCGCTGTGAATCGACGTGAATGCGTCATATTGCATGTGTGCACAGATAGTAAAGTGTGTAAACTCCTGACGTTGTTTTTCTGTATATTTACCTCCGTTTGTTTGCTTTTTCATTTGCTCGGGCGTCCGTTTGGGGGAAGCCGAGAGTGGCAAAGATGAGAAATAAGTAGCGTTTTTACCTGATTCCTCCTCGGTATCGGCGAGACTGTCGCTCCTCGCAGTTCAACCCTGAGCGGAGAGAAGAAAAGCAGACGAAGAGAGAAAAGAAAAGCACTAAGTAATCATTTTCCGCCCTCCGACTGTTATTCGGTTGCTCTCTTTGTGTACGTTTGGTGGTAAGCGGGTACGTCGAGCGGCGGTTTGGTTGGTGGGAAATTCAATTGAGTTCATTGTTCGGGGGAGCTTTTATGAAGATGATCCGACCCGGTGTTTTCTGCTCGGCAATGAAAGAGGAGAGAATCAGAAAAAGAAACATCGGAGCTCAATGTGATTTTTTTAAAAAAATATATAATGTATTAGATTGAGTGATTATAGCTTGGACGACTCGGGCTGTATTTGCAGAAACCCGGACGCGCCGCACGCTAAAGGATCTTTGTAGGTTATCGAGCATTCGTCAAATGGACTCGAGGTTGCAGCCGTCGAGGATTCAGTCAGAAACCTAATTCCGATGTAAAATGACTGATGACCCGCAGATGGCCGCAGAGGACGGCGGGACGTCATAAATCTGCAGGAGTAACATTTACAAGCAACCCACTCTGGAGACCAAATCAAATTCGGTCGTTGTTTCCGTGAAGAGCATTAAGACAGCCGGTCAGCGTGAGCCTGGAGCGGTGCTTCTGGTGCTAATAAAGCATCTGGAAGTCTGAATGGCAAGAAATAGCATCAAACACACAATTTGCACCGCATCACGTTTAAACATTCAACAATCCCACAGTCAGTGAATGCACCACAGAGCTCAGACAGGCCGGACACAACCTAATTCCCCCTTTCAGGAATAATGAGTGTTACGACGGCGGTTATCAACTTTCTTTGTTAACCTGGTTTTTCTTCTTCAGACTCACATGAAAGGAGGTTTTTTTAACGCATTATTCGTCTCCGCTCCGGCACAAAACGGACCGACAGCGTGACGCCTGCTTCAATCAGAGGTTTTATTAATCAAGAAAAATATTAAACTGTACGACGGTGAAAAGCAACGCTGCAAGAGAGGCATGTTGATATAAGACTGGATAGGTTAGTACAGATACACTCGTGACTCGATAATCCGACACTAAATGTAAAATCTTCTTTTATGTCGGATTGTCAAGACGGAGGTGGAGATACAAGGAGGGCTTGATGCTGGAAGGATCATTTGCTGTTAATATTTATTGTTTATTGTTGGTATAATAACTAGTGTGTTGTTAGAACACTACGCATCGCTGGATATTTTCTTTTTCTGGCGTTTTTGCCTTTTGTTAGTCAGGACAGTGAGAGAGTGAGACAGGAAAGGGGGAGACGAATGGGGAGAGACCCTGTAGCAAAAAACTGTCGTGAGCTGGAGTCGAACTCACGAACACCACGCCGGGGAACTACAGCCCCTGTTCATGAGTCGCCCGCTCAACCAGGTGAGCTATAGGGGCGCCCGCATTGCTGGATTTCATGCCTAACTGACCGGTGCGCTTGTGCACGTTCCGGCTACTTTCACCCCGGGGCAGTGCTCTGACGGGGTGGAAGTGTCCAGAACACACAGGCAGTACTTGGCTGCTGATGCTAGTTTAGTTAGCGCTCACACTTCTGTTTCCTCCATCGGTGGCGGTGGGGGAGTGGCAGATACGCTCCACCGTTACCATCCATGTTTACTTCCATAAACACTGAGCACGCTCGCTGCGTGTGACGTCGTCGTGTCCTCTTCTGCGCATGCGGGACACTTTTGGGTCGTATGAAGTTCACACAGCAGATCACATACAAGTCGCATTGAACTGGAAACGTGAAGGAAGTCACAAAGAAATCCTCATTGAGCATCAAGTCCTGCAGTGTGAACGTAGCCAATCTGTGGGATTGTTCAGTCAGATAATACGCCGTCATCCTGATTGGTGACATTAAATGTCACGTTGGAGTCAGAATCCAAGGCTGTCGCTATGTTAAGGCTGTTTTTATGGGTTCTCACTCAGCGACTATTTAAAACACGACATCTGCACATTGAAGCTCTTAAACTTTAGAGAAGGGCTTTCAAGAAGTGCATTTAGGTCTGACGCTGTCTTATCTGCTTTAGTTTTTGGCCAAATCAAAGTAAATTGGTGGAAAATCAAGACAAAGAAAATAAGAATTTATGTAAGTTCTTTATCGGTTTGTCTACTGTACCTGCACAACCTTATTCAACTAATGTACAGCACCAAGTTTCAGCTGTGAATCTGTGTCCCTCCTGAGAATATCATCGAGGAGACGCTTCTTGCAGCTGATTTAAATCCTAAACTCTGAGCAGAACCTCGTCCAGAGCGAGTTAAAAGAAAGACACGACGCTGAAAACTCTGACTGTAGGATCAGCTTCTAACTTCATGTTCTCAGCTGTTTGGAGTCGTTCTAACTCTCCCCGTTGACTTTCTAATATTAAACAAGGACGGATGAGTTCACCTCGACACCCAGAGGAATTACCTTCCCCCCCTTCAGTCCTGCAGCGCTTCAGAAGACAAACAAACGGTGTCAGAAGAGCCAGTAATTTGTCCGTTTAGCGCCGAGCGTCTGTGCAGGTGACGCAGCTGTTAATTAAACTCTGGTGCAAAGTCAACAACCCGACCGAGACCTCCCCGAAAGGTGGGTCTCAGGTGGCTGCCTCCAGGCCGCACGCTTCATTAGAGGCGCGCAAGCCAAGCAGTCCGGCCGGGAGACCGCCGGACCAGAAGTGATTTTACATTCACATGAGTGTGCAGCGATTTCCCCCTGATGCAGCAGAAAGTTTAAAAGAGTCGTCCTACACTTCTGTTGCTGTTCAAGTCAGTTATTTCTCAGGAAGCCTTTTGTAAAAAAAAACCCACACTGGACCATAAAAGAACAAAATAAGCCATATAGTCCTGGAGCTGTAGCACCAAAACCAACTGTAAAACAATGGAAAATAACAGTTTTGTGAAAAAAAAGTACATTTTCTTGTATTAAAATCCAGTTTTTAGGCCTTAATTTTACACAATGTGTATTTTTTTTACCCTTTAAATGTGAAATGAAGGACATAAATCAATCAAAACAACTGGACTATTCAGAAATATGGCTGAATATTGTTATAGTACGAATAATCAGGCGTAATTTTGCAGAAAAATGCGATTATTAGTTGGGTTTTATTGTATAACCTTTTGTAAAACTAGTAGTGGAGTTTTAAATCGCAGGTATCTCCTGTTATTATTAGTTCATATCAAGTGTAGTATGAGTTTTTACATAGAACTTTACATTAAAAAAATGTTTGACAGATTTTTATTTTTTAACAAACAAACTCTACATTTAACGGATTTACATAAAAAAAAAATAAAGCCAAATTTTTTTTATTTTTATTTTTATCTTTTTAGGAAAAAAGTAGCAATTCTAATTGTAATAATAATATGTTTATTTTTTTGAATCACAACAAATATAACATGAATTCTTACACATAACTTTACATGAAGACTTTAATATTTTATATCTTATTTTTTCTGTTATTTTACATATAAATACAGAGTTAATTATTGTAATTTTAGATTTTTTTCCCACATATTTCAAAAGTGTGCAAAAACCCTTTAAACTAAAAGGTACAAAATCAGTTAAATTACAATTTTAAATCAATTTTTACAGTGCAGAGAAGACCCCAGAGTCAGTTCATGTGACTTTGTGCAGAAACTTCCCTCAGAAAAAGTGTTTTTCGCCACAAAAAAAATTATTTGCAGGACCGAAAAAATCCTCGAGGGATCGTTGCGCCCACAAACAGACCTACATACTGCGTGATTAGAATCAGATATTCATTAACACGAGCTAATCAGCGGGTAACGGTTCATAAATTATGGAGCTAAATAACACAGCGGCCCATAAATTATACAGAGTTCATCCACAAACCTCAATCTTCGGCTGATTTGGAGACTTCTCGGATGAAGTTTGTTTAACCGTCACCTCTTTTCTAGTCTGATTTTTAACCACCGTGACAGAAAAAACATAAATTATACTAAATGCACAGTAAAGTTTGAAACATATTGTGAATAAAAATGTGCTAAATTGAAAAAATACACCATAAAGTGTCACAAAATGTCTCTTTTATCCGCTGCTGCGTCGTGTTTCTTGTATTTTTTCCAGTAGAAATGCACATTAGACTGAACCTCCTCGAACATTTATGTATTTTTCGACTTTCCCAGTGAAGCGAGCGACACTTCAGCTGCTTCATCTACGACTCTGAGGCCGCAAAACTTTAAAACCACCTGTTTAAAACCCGCACAGGTCTCCACAACAGCTCATCAGCTCGTGGAGACCTCTGGAGCATCGAACCGAAACGATCCCAGCACAAGTTCAAGTCGCCTGTTTTAATGCTGCGGCTCGTCGTCTTTCTTTTAAACATCCTCCGCTCCTCCCACGGCGACCGGGTATCAGTCACGCCGCGAGTGGTCCTATTAGGAGGCCGGTTATCTAACGGCGTCTGGTGTTAAAGGGGACCTAGTCGTCTTATTAAGGTCTGCTGCTAAAGGGACGGCGCAGTTCATTAAAAAGCTCTAATTAAAAGAGAGCTTAAATCAGCTCCTGTAGAGATGTTTCTGC
>NW_007579807.1:28764-33300 GCF_000690725.1 Stegastes partitus
CCAATCTGAAAATAAATCAATACTGAATTTTTTAAACATCGTCAACATGTTGCGGGGCAAGGGGCGTGGCAATACTATTAAAATTACAACAAATATCCTTTTTTTAATTAGAAAAAATTACAATAAGCTTAAAAAAACTATTATATTTATAATAATAACCCTATTTTTTTTTCTAGATCATACCAAGTATAATATTAGTTCTTACACATAACTTTACTTTTATATTTCATAGATTTTATTTTTTCACTTATTTCACATTAGACATGTAAATGCATGGTCGATTATTGTAATTTTATTTTTTTATTTATGTATTTCAAAAGTCTGTAAATGTCTAAAATAAAAAGGGAAAATTTATGTAAAATTACGTATTAAAAAAAACAAAAAAAAACAACTTGTTATTATTATTTTTAATTAAGAGGATGCATCCTGGTCAGTTGTTGAACAACTTCAGCCTTTGGACGTCCGAGCTGCTGCTGATTCTGTAATTTTAAGGTTTCTGAGTTTCCATCCTGATCCGATTTCTGACATGATGCTTGCTTGCAGGTAAAGTGTAAAAGTTTGTCAGAAATGCCCAGAGACACGTTTCAGGTCTTCAGAAACGGATGCAAGCGATTAAAAGTAAAAAAAAGTTTGAGGTTTCAGAAAATAATCAGATGTGCAACACCAACAAAAACAAAGCGGACGTTGTGGTTGTCGCTGTAGAGGGTGTGTGTGTGTGTGTGTGTGTGTGTGTGTGTGTGTGTGTTGTCAGAGGACAGCGGTGACGTCAGCAGCCTTATTAACCTGTTTGCCTGACGGAGACTTGGGCTGCATGACTCATCGGCGTGAGGTGTGTGTCTGGGTGTGTGTGTGTGTGTGTGTGTGTGTGTGTGTGTGTCCACTTTTAGTCTGAGGGGAAATGTGAGTCGCTACTGTGTGTGTGTGTGTGTGTGTGTGTGTGTGTGTGTCTGTATATACACACTGTGTCACTGTCAGGACAGGACGTTTGTGTCATTAAGAATGTCCTCGATGAGGGCGCAGACTCCAAACAGCTCCTGGTTCCGGGACAATGTGCGAGCGAGCGTCCACACAGAATATCACAACAGGAAGTGTGTGTCTGTAGCCAGGGATTCTGCCCCATTTAAGTGCATATTTGCTGCACACGCTTGTGTTTGTTTTGACCGATAGCGGCGACATCAGCCTCATTAATCACCTTTTAATTAAACCCCCCCCCCAGACATGCGATGGAGCTTCCAGCGTGCACAGCTGTGAGATTAACTACATGTGCACCGATCTTCCTCCTCCCCGCACGTTAATGAGGTTAACGTGTGCGTGAACATACGTGTGCCTTTTTTTCGTCTGCTCGTGCACACGTGTGGATGCTCACATGCCTGACGCGTGTCAGCGGCTTAATTACTGAATGGTTTCCTGCAGGTAGCCGTAGCTCACATGGTAGCGTCGCTTCCCTTGATGTGTCTTGACAGGTTAGACGAGCTTCCATCCATCCAGCACGCTCACATTCACACCTACAGACAATTTAGAGTCAACAATTAACTTCAACATGTTTCTGGACTGTGGGAGGAAGCCGAAGAACCCGGAGAGAACCCACACTGCACGGAGAGAACATGCAGACTCCACGCAGAAAGATCCCGGGTGTCCTCACCGGGACGTGAACCGGCGACCTTCTAGATCTAAATTGCGAGCACATTAAGATACCAACACCTGTTATTTACAGCCGGCGTTTTAAGAAGCAGGTGTAAACGCCCTCCTGAGTCGGACATTATTTGGTGCTGATCTTGTTGTTGTTGTTGTTGTTATGACCCTTTTAACAACAGCTCAGTTCCATCAAGCGTCCCAATAAGCCACGACAGAGCACCAACATGTGAAGTCGTTTCTAATGTCAGCTGTGAAAAATGTCCGTTCAAAAAAAATAAAAAATAAAAAATCTTCAGCCGAGATGTTTGCACGTTACACTCGAGTGTTTCTGGTTATACGAAGTTTGGTTTCCGCGGGCTGTTGATGGAGAAAATGGTCACGAAAGCTGCAGAACTATTCTCGGGTCTGATTTCAGGTCAGCCAGACCCGAGCCCTCGGCTTGAAAAGGCATTTTTCTTCCATAAAAATCACCAAAATTGCACCATCTGTCTGAGCGTGAAACTGTAAAAAACAGAAAGAATTGTTGGATTTTCAACTTTCTGTTCACTCAGCTGAGAATTTTAATCAAATCTAAGCCTAAAATGTTTTCTAAAAATAACTTGAAAAAAATGCGAAAAATAAAACATTTTCTCTAAACACATTCTGTAAAGAGCAGAAAATTCTGCAGTTTTTAGTGTAAAGGGGAGGCCACAAGTAGCTCAGTGGCATCGAACAGTAACTGGATGAAAATTCAGCTGAACTGAGCGCAAATGTTGGCTGTGAAAGCAAATACAGCCGTGACTCGATAATCCGACACTAAACTTAAAACCTTCTTTTATGTCGGATTGTCAAGACGGAGGTCGAGATACGAGGAGGGCTTGATGCTGGAAGGATCATGAGTTGTTAATATTTATTGTTCATAGTTGTTTTAATAACTAGTGTGTTGTTAGAACACTACGCATCACTGGATTTCGCGTCTAACTGACCGGTGCACTTGTGCACGTTCCGGACACTTCCACTCCGGGGCAGCGCTCTGACGGGGTGGAAGTGTCCAGAACACACAGGCAGTACTTGACTGCTGATGCTAGTTTAGTTAGCGCTCACACTTCTGTTTCCTCCATCGGTGGTGGTGGGGGAGTGGCAGATACGCTCCACCGTTACCATCCATGTTTACTTCCATAAACACTGAGCACGCTCGCTGCGTGTGACGTCGTCGTGTCCTCTTGTGCGCATGCGGGACACTTTTGGGTCGTATGAAGTTCACACAGCAGATCACATACAAGTCGCATTGAACTGGAAATGTGAAGGAAGTCACAAAGAAATCCTCATTGAGCATCAAGTCCTGCAGTGTGAACGTAGCCAATCTGTGGGATTGTTCAGTCAGATAATACGCCGTCATCCTGATTGGTGACATTAAATGTCATGTCGGAGTCAGAATCCAAGGCTGTCGCTATGTTAAGGCTGTTTTTAATCAGATCTGTTCGTTTTTCCTGAAAACCTGTCAGATAGCAAAGTTTTCAGATTGTTAAGGGTCGAATTATCGAGTCATGACTGTAGAAGATGAGCATGAATATAAATAGAAACCAGAAGTAGTAAAATATCTTGTACATAGAGTCGCCTGCTTTGCACCTTTGGAAAATGTTGCACATTGTTTGTAAATGAATGAACTACTTCAGCTTATTTTTTCTTTTATGGCGTCCGAGGGTTCTAATACAGCACAGGAGACACGTCTGAGTTCTCGTCATGGTTCCTCTGTTTGCAGGACTTTAGATTGCAGTGAAAAATGAGCCGACAGGAGCAAAGAAACGCTGACAAACTGCTTCACCTTCCATCTACCGAGGTAGAGATAAAAATCTCAAATCTTTAAAATGATTCTCGATGTCGTGTACATCAAACCAAAACAGCAAATGCTTTTGAGCTTTGAAAAACTTTGCCAATATTCTCCAATAATGAGCAACAGACGTGATCTGAAAGGACGACATGTTTGTGGGGTTGTTTTTTTTTTTGTGTTTATCTCGTAGCGGAGACGGTTCAAATCGCTGGAGTTAATTCAGAAGAAAGAGCCCCGACGCCGAGGGAGACAGATCAATAAGCATATTAACGACGAGAGACAGGCGCAGAAAGAGGAGCGTCAGAGCCGTGGGTACAGATGGATCGACGGCGAGGCAGCCAGAGATAGAGAGAGGGGATGATGGAGAGCAGTGGGTGTAGAGCCTCTTAGCCATCACCATGAAAGCAGCTTTTCCACTCGTTCGGGGAGCCAGGCGCTGCTCTCTAAATAGCTAAACATCATCTGTGACATCAAGACACCGTCGGCTAACACGCACTTAAGTGTCTAAAATTAGGGAGCGAGTTGGGCGTCTGTTTTCTGCTCTTGCAGCCTACAGATGCTGCAGAAGCACATCAGCACTTCTTCCACCCGTCCTGAACTCCCGCTGAACTTCATCCGACGGCCGCGGAAATTTACCAAACTTCTGTTTTTTTTCTCTCCGTGGATTCCAGCAGATTGACGTGCGTCAGACGCTGTTGCAGGTTTCTCCCCGGTGACAATCAGAGGAAGTGTGTGTGTGTGATGCCAAGCATTAAATTAAAAAGGATATCTCTCCATCCATCCATCTATCCGCTTTCAGCTGCTTATCCGAGGTTCAGATCGACGACGAGCTGCAGGCTTTCAGAAGCGGTCCACCCCGAGTTCCCTGAGCTCCTCAACAAGTCCTCGTCAGGTGGGACCGACAATCTCCCCGACACATCCAGCTGCTGCTGCTCAAGAAAAACCTCCAAAGTTGAGTTTATCAGATTCCAGAACCGTCTGAACCGTATCGAGCTTCTGCTGCGAGCTCCTTTCAAATGTCGGCGCTCCTGATCTTCCCAGTAAAGGTGAGCCCTTTTGGGCCTCTTGTTTCGGGGTTCAGATGCTTTCAA